>NW_009929044.1:15232-16603 GCF_000696875.1 Nestor notabilis
TGCCCCGGGGTGGGCCCCGCCACGTGGCACCCACACCTCGAGGGGGGAGCAGCCAACACCTGCACCCCAGGACGTGCCCAGCCCTGGAGCCCACTTGGCTGTTCCGAGGCCCAATTTGGAGCCATTTTGACACCTGCTGGGTTAGAAGTTGCTCTCAGACAGCACATGAGCAGCCCAGAGGAGGAAAATGAGCTGGCGCGCTATTAAAAGCAGCGAGTAGAACACATCATGCCAAGCAGGGTGGAAATGGTCCAACGTGGAGTCCTCTGCAGCCATGAGACCCCAACCTCCTCCTTTTGTGCCATTAATCTGCTGGGGGCAAGACGCAGGAGGAGGATTTGTGCTCTATTCCTTGATTTAATTCATCCCCCAGGCTCTGAGGAGTGAGGGGAAGAGCTGCAGAGCTCAGCTGTGTCCTGGCATGTGGCAGCACACAAATCAGGCTGCCCAGAGCAAGGCTGGAGGACAGGAATAGCAACACAGAGCTGGAAGAGAACAAACCCACTTGGCCTATGCTGAAAGATCCAGGATCACCCAGTTGCTGTGTTCCAGGAAGGCTTTAAATGGAAAAGAGCAAAAGAGCGTCCTGCAAACGTCGTCTCCAAAAGGATGCTCCAATGGGAAACAGACCATGGAGGCCAGAGCTCAGCTCCTCATACACAGACACAGCTTTAAGGGAGCTTAAAGCTCCTCCAGCTCCAACCCCTGCCACAGGAAGGGCCACCTTCACTAGAGGAGGTTGCTCCAACCTGGCCTTGAACACTGCCAGGGCAGCAGCTCCATTGCCCCACAGCACCCCTGGGGCTCCAACTCCTTGTGTCCCACCACTGAGCTCGCAGTAAAAAAGAGAAATTCACCTCAGAGGACTTCCAAGAACCAGGAATGTGCTTGCCCAAAGCCCATCATGGCAACTAGTGACTACCAAGCAAAGCTCTTCTTATCTTTGGGCCTAAGGACCGCGCCACATTGCTCGTGAAGGGGAGAGGAAGGCCCTCGCCTGCTTTGGAGGAGGGCAGGGACACGAAGGGACGTGCCCAGAGAAGCCAAGGAAGTGGACCCTGCCACCAATTCCAACTCATGCCTTCAGCAGATTCCTCCTCTTCAAACCCAGAAAGCCCCAAACCAACGGGGGCGCTTGATCTTTTCCAAGCTGGTTGATTCTCTGAGTGCTGGTGGGGAGTGAGGGGGAGCAGAGAGCAGGCACCTCAGCTGCTCCAGCTGCCCAAGGCCACCAGTGTTCCCTGGACCCTGTCTCCCTGTCCCAGGCACGAGGCAGGGAGGTGAGACTGGGGAGTCCCAGCTGGGGCAGGGCTGCCCTTCACACAGCAGAGACGAGCTCAAGCTCCTGCTGGTCACATCCTCATCCCCAGC
>NW_009929045.1:0-364 GCF_000696875.1 Nestor notabilis
TGCAGGTCACGGTACTTGCAGTTAAGGGTGACGTAGCGGATGTCCCGCACCATGATGTCCTCCACCCGCACATTGTATTTCCTGCCCGGGAAGGTAATGGTGGCCTCGGAGTGATGCCACCCCTTCCCCTTGTGCCTGGTGAGGGGCTTGGGGACAGAGCAGAGGACACACACTCACTCGTGGTGGCCCCAGCCCAGCTCAGGGAGGTAGGGCAGCTTCTTGATGCGAATGATGCTGTCGTAGAGGGAGGGCTGGAGGCTCTGGGCCACAGCATTGGCCAGGATGACGGCGATCATGACGGGCAGGATGTGCGAGATCTGCCCTGTCAGCTCAAAGACGATGACGGCCGTGGACACCGTGTGGG
>NW_009929045.1:410-727 GCF_000696875.1 Nestor notabilis
GCAACTGTCAGGTGCTGCCTGCCAGGCTGGGTCCCCACCCCATGGGCATCCACCAACCCAGAGCCCTTGGGACCCCCTGGGGACACCCCCAGGGGCGGTATCAGTCCCAGCCCCTGGGGACAGCACCTCAGCCCTGGGGAACCCACCAACTCCTTTGGAGAATGCCCAAGGGATGCCCACTATGGTGTTCCTGTGCCAGCCCAGTGCTTACCCACCACGGCGTAGCCCCCCGGCACAATGCGGTAGGTGTTGCTGTCAGCGTGGATGCCGTCAGGGAACCAGGCTGGCATGCTCTCCCCCCCCAGGCGCCCCAAAAG
>NW_009929045.1:845-1176 GCF_000696875.1 Nestor notabilis
CCAGCGCTGCTGGGGAGGGGACACTGGGGACACCGTGCCTGCGTGGGGTATGGATTCTCACCAATGACGAAGACAGGCATGAAGGCTCCGCAGGGCACTGGGATGGTGGTGGCCAAGGCTGACATCCAGAACTGTGTGGGGATGCAGACACCTATTAGTTGCCGTCTCCATCCTAGCCCTGTCTCTTGCCCCTGCCATGACCCACAGGTAGGTGCTGTTGAGCAACGTATGGGCACTGCACCATGCCAAGGGGCAGCCCCACTCCTCCCTGGGGGCACCCTGCCAGCACCTCCCTGGTGGCACCTTGCTGGCTCCCCGCCCACATCTCTTA
>NW_009929045.1:1227-2375 GCF_000696875.1 Nestor notabilis
CAGCCAACACCTTGGTGGCCTCTGGGAGCAGCCACCCAGTGCCACCTTGCTGGCAACCATCTGACACCTCCCTGGTGGCATCTAGGAGGCCCTCTGCAGAGCCTCCTGGTGGCATGCCAGGGCTGGCAGGGGCAGGAGGCACCCACCTTCATGAGGATGAAGACAACAAGGGTGACGAAGACGTTGGAGCGGGGGTGGTGCCAGGCCTCCAGGATGCCCAAGTATTCGAACTCATCACTGATCCCTTGTTTGGCCCACGTTTGGTTATCAAAGAGTGTCACCAGGGTGTCCTTCTGGGTGAGCTGGTGATGGGCAGGGGTCAGCTGGGGGTGGTGGAAGCCCTGGGGTGGGGACCGGTGTGTCACCCTATGGCACGTACCTGGCCGGCCATGAACTGTCCAAAGCCGGGTGGGAAGGTCAGTGTGGAGATGAGAAGTGTCACCAGGGCAGGGAAGAGCAGGCGCCTGGTAGGGTGGCATGGGGTGGAGAGTGACTTTGGTGCAGCCCTGGCTGCACCACCCCAGAGCCAGGGACTGCCAGGCACCTACTTCTTCATGAGGAAGCGGTTGATGGTCTTCTGCCGGCGCATGAACTGCACAATCTTGCGGTTGAGGTAGACGAAGAGTGCGCCCCCAAAGCCGCTGGCAATCCTGGCCAGAGGACATGTGGATGCTTACCCATGGCTACCACTGACACTGACACCACCATCACCACCTGCCAGCAATGCCTCTGCCACCCCAGGGCTGTGGCATGGGTACCAGGGTGGCCACACTCACCCAATGACAGCAAAGGCAGGCAGCGCCTGCAGGTCAAAGGGGAAGGCAAGGAGGAAGCGGGTTTTGAACAGCGCCGTGATCGTCTCTGGGGGATGGCAGGGGTCAGGGGGCTGGTGAGGAGACCTCCACACTCCCCACCCCACCAGGGATACCTTCATCCTTGTTCCAGACGGCGAGAACGGGGGGCAGCGAAGAAGCCACGCCAGTAGTTGCGGACAGCAAAGAAGGTGGAGGTGACCTCGATGCTGAAGAGGACGCCTGGCACCGGGGGGAAGCGCACAGGGAGAAGGCGAAACCCAGGTGGGCCCCCACTGCCTGGCATGCTTCCTGCCCCATGCTTGTGCTGGGTCCACGGGGGTCTAGCCAGCCCCA
>NW_009929045.1:2773-5672 GCF_000696875.1 Nestor notabilis
GGCCGTCCCTGGCAAAGCACATGGCCAGTCCCCAGATGGCGGCAGCAGGCATGGCAGAGCAGCAGCTGGCAAGAGCGAGAGGGTAGCGCAGGGACATGAGCAGCAACATGGTGGGGTGGCACTGGTGTGGGATGGGGCGCACGCAGACAGACAGACAGACAGACATCAGGCAAAGGGCAAGGAAAGAGTTAGACACATCACCAACCTACGGGCAGGGCTCAGCGGGGCTGGAGCAGGGAGCTCCCTGGAGCGCAGGGCGGCAGGGAAGAGGACGAGAGCAGACGTTACACCTCCAGGAGGATGGTGCCCGCTCCCCTCTTCCTCCTCCCTGCTAAGCAGCACTGCCCTGTCCCACACCAGCTGTCCTGGGGGTCCTGCTTGGCTTGCTGGGCAGACCCCAGTGCCTGGGCAGGAGGTGCAGGGGATGTGGGGGGCCTGGGGTGACCTTACCTCCGATGGGGGCAGCGAAGCAGCAGCCGACACCAACGGCGCAGGCAGCTGCCAGCATTTCGATGTTCCTTGCCTCATTCTGTGGGAGAGCCAGGGGTGAGTGGGTACTGCCCCTGTCCCAGGCACCTCCAAACCTGCTGGGGGGTAGTGGTGGAGCTCCCCAGGCTCTGGCCTGTCCTGCTCACCTTATAGATGCCTCCAAAGAGGGAGAGGAAGCGGCTGAGCAGGGCTGCACACATGCTGGCGATGTGGACGAAGGGACCCTGCAGGACAGCAGTGGGGCTGAGGATAGTGTCCCCACTGTTCCCCTGCTTGCCCTGCCCTGGTCACTGCCCTCACCTCCTTGCCTAGCGGCATGCCACTGCCCAGGGCGCAGGTCAGCCCAATCACCTTGGCCACGAAGGTCTTGAAGGTGAGGTACTCTTTTAGCACAACACCCCGTAGGATGGTCTTCATCTCAGGGATCCCCGAGCCTAGCACCATGGAGACAGCCTTGACCCACAGCCATAGAGGGGGGACACTGGGCAGCTCCTGCCTCATAGTTCTCAGACAGATCCTTGACACTCTGCCACATCCCAGTGCCATATAGAGACCCCAGAGAAATCTATCCCCACATGAGAGTCAGCAGAACAGCCCTATGGCCACGTAGGGAGAGCTCAACCTATATCCCTCTGCGGACCCCAATCCCATAGCCCCAAAGAGCCCTAGAAAGACCCTATAACCCACAGGATACCCTCCAAAGACCAGCCCATAGCCCTTGGAAAACAACCAGCCCCAGGAATTGATGAAATCACTGTCCCTGGAAGTGTTCAAAAACCATGTAGGTGAGGTCCTTAGTGACGTGGTTTAGTGGTTGCCTTGGCAGTACTGGGGTAAAGGTTGGACTTGATGATCTTAAAGGTCTTTTCCAACCTAGCTGATTCTATGACATCCACCCCACAGGCCCCAGAAGATCCTCTGAAGACCTGCCCATAAACCTAGGAAACTCTCCAAGACCCCCAACCTTATAGCCCAGGAAGTAATCCACCCCATAGCTCACAGAAGACCCTCCGAAGTCCAGCTCATAGTCCTTGGAAGACTGCCAGGACCCCCAACCCCACAGCCCAGAAGGACACCCAGACAGATCCCAACTCATAGCCCCAGGAAGAAGACACATCACTGGGGTGCAGGCACCCCCCCAGTGCCCTACCCACAGCCTGGGGAGCGAGGATCTGGGTGAAGCCGGCTGAGAAGGTGATGAGCACGGTGGGGTAGGTGACCCAAGCCAGGTACTGCAGCAGCATGTTGGTGTCCAGGCCCCCATACATCCACTTCTGGGCTGTGGGCACATCCAGCCGGTTGGGTCACAGGTAGCAAGGGGCATGGCACGGCACTGTGACACAGACACCCCATGCCCCACCATGGCCACCAGGAGCCCACCGGTGCCCACTCACCTTGGAGGCAGGTGGCAATGGCAAAGTCCATGGCCCAGCTGACCAGTGCCATAACCAGCCCCAGGAGGATGAGGAAGACCCAGTCCTCGCCCACCTTGGAGAAGAGGAACCGCTGGCACTGCAAGGTGCAGACTGTGGGTACAAGGGCAGGCTCAGGGCAAGGCACCCCAGGGATGGGCACACCGGACGGCAGGGCCAGGCTGGCAGGGACACAAGTGCTCACAGCCAGTGGCACCCACCCAGCACCACTGGCACTATCTGGTGCAGGAGGACCACGGTGCCATGCCACAGCCACCAGAGGACAGGAACGGTGGGAACAGCATGCTCTAACTGTGCACAGCCGCACATGGCGTGCACCTCCCACCAGCACAGCCCTCCTGGCACAGCTCCAGGCAGAGGGGCTGGGGCCCCCAGTCCTTGCGGCATGCCCGTCTATTTTGGGCCATTGTGTCCCTGCTGCCCGGCGGGCAGGTGGCATTGTCCTCAGCGCAGGTGTCCCATGACAGACAGAGAAACCCTACCTCCTGACACCGTGGCAGAGTGGGCAGCCATGCCCAGGCCACATGCTGCCGTGGGGCTGTGCCCACTGGTGTCCCCTATTCCCGTGTCCCTATTGCCTGTGACCCTTACCTCGGCAGGGCGCACAGCGGCCCTGGGTGTACTCCAGCAGTTCAGAGGGGCGGCGGGGCCTGGGGGGGTCCCCCTCCCCATGCAGCCGCAGCCGAGCCGCCTCGTCCTTGGCGAAGGGGCCCGTGCCAAGGTCCTGCGTATAGCGCCCATACATCTGGAGGGAAAGGAGCAGGCAGGGAGGTCATGGTGGGCACAAGGGGGGAAACTGAGGCAGGGGAGCATGGGCGTGCTGGCATGGCCACCCAGCACCGGGAGATGCCAGGTGAGAGGCAGGTGGCCATGGCACCCCAGGGGAAGGGACGGTGGCGCCTCTGCGGTTCCTGGGCTGCCCACAAGGGTGTGGGAATGGGCTGGGCAGATAAGGTGTGTGTGGATCGATGGCGATC
>NW_009929045.1:6134-6938 GCF_000696875.1 Nestor notabilis
ACCCACGAGAGCAGGCAGCACGCCCCGCCGCTGCCAGTACCAGCCCTGCCCAGGTGCCCCAGGCACCGGCTGAGCTGGCAAAGGGTGGGGAAGGGGCTCCGGTGATGGGAGCAGGGCCAGCCTGGCCGGAAGAATCTATGAGGGCTGGCATTCGGGTTGTGCTGGCACTCTGCAGGTACCTCCCCTTGCCATCACTGAAAGCAGGGCCAGGATGTTCCCCCGGGAGGCAGCCTCGGCTTTCTACACGTGACGTGAGCTGGCTGGGCTCAGCCGCTAGGAGGGGGGCAGGGGGGGAGGGGGGGACAGAGCATACCCCCAGTCCTAGCGGAGGAGGTCACAGCATCAGGCATGGGGCAGTCTCTGGGCTATGAGGAGGGATTTGGGGAGCAAGAAGATTCAAGGGGGACCCCCTCCTCCTGAGTCCCTCCTGCCTGTCCATGGCACGTGGCTTGGCGCAGGCAGGGGGTGGTTCTGGCAGTGCCCCCTTGCTGGCCAGGAGCTCTTTGTGCCTGTCCTCCCTGCTGAGCCGGGGACATTTGTCCCATGCTGGCGGGCACTGCCAAGGACTCGGTTGCTTGGTTTCCGCCTCGCTCCCCCCAGCATGACCTGAATGCCAAGAGCCAGAGGTTGGCCCGGCACAGAGGGAGGCTTCAGGGCCGTGGGGGCCCTGCCAGGCTCCCACATCGGGGTGACGTGAGCCCCATGCCGATGGCATGCCCATCCACCGTGCCATGCCAGTGCAGCGCGTGGCTGCCCAGCCAGGACACTGCTACCCTCCTTCCCAGCACGGCCCATGCCCCTCCC
>NW_009929045.1:6962-7862 GCF_000696875.1 Nestor notabilis
TGGGCACGTGGGCAGCCCAGCCTCGGTTGCCTGGGTCCTGTTCACATACACCAGCCTGCTGGCATGTGCCAGCTCCCTGTGGGGATGGCATGAAGGTGCGTTTCTCACGCAGCATCACTCCTGCCCAGGTCCCTTTGGCAGGGAGCAGAAAGCAGCCAGAGCGGCGCCAGGTGGATTCTCTCCTGTCTAATACCTGGGTTGTGCTCAGCAGTAGGAGGGAGGGCAAGGAGGCAGGCGGTGGGGGGGGTGCACATGCATTTTCATTGCTTATCCCCCTCCTAGCATGTGTTTCCCCCCAAAATCCAGCTCAGCAGCTCCTCGCCCTATGAAAATGTGCTGGGGGGAAGACACAAGCAAGGCGGAGATGCTGACATGGCCACCTTGGGGGCCCAGGTCCGGCACTGGCTGCCAGAGGAGGACCCCAGCCCTGCACGAGGCCCTGTGTTCAAAGGCTCCCTTCGGGTGAAGCTTGTTTCCTCTGGAAGACAAAATGGGTCAGCCCCCCAAGGAGTGCTGTCCCCCTGCCAAGCACCCGCCTCCCCCTGCTGCCCCATGACTGACCCTAGCTGGGACTGGGGCACTCTCAATCTGAGTTCCCCCAAACCAGCTCCATTCCCACCTCCTGGGGCTGTGCTGGGGGCTGCCACACTGCCCTCTGGGCATTGGGGCACCCTGCAGGATGCCCAGGCCCAGGGGGTCCAGCCTGGTTGGAAAGGAAGGATTTTGCTCCCTCTCTGCCCTTGGTTTGCAGCCAACCCCACCTGCAACAACTGGGGTGCAAGTGAAGGGGCTATGACACCCCGCTGCCCCATCCCATGGCCCCTCAGGCAGCACATGGGACCCTAGGCCTGCAGCCCTGGCAAGGGAGCTGTGGTGAGGGCCAGTGGTGGGCTCTCCCCT
>NW_009929046.1:0-7579 GCF_000696875.1 Nestor notabilis
GGGGTGCAGGGGCACTGCTGCTGCAGCACCAGGGTCCAGCGTGGGCTGGTGCTGGGGCTGAGCCTGCACCCGTGCCCCCTGGGCTGGTGTACAGCCCTGGTCAGCCCGGTGAGGGAGGTGACCTGGCTGAAGAACTAACCAAAAGTGTGTGAGCCTGGTGGCACTGGGCCCAAGTGCAGATCCAGCTTGCCCTGCAGCTGCCCATGGTGTGGGGCTGCACTACAGCAAAACCTCCTAGAACCAAAGCCCTGGAGGGGTTCCGGCCGCTCTCTTAGACTAGCTCAGCAGCCTAAAGGCCTGCAGCAAGTCTGAGTCCTGCCAAAGAGCAGGAGCTGCCCCCGCCTCACTGCTCACCCGTGAGTGGGGCTGGAGGCTGACCTGGCCTCTAGCTAATCCTACCAAAACAGCAAACAGAAAGGGAAGAAAAGCTCACGTTTGCCTGAGCTCTGGTGGCGTGGGGAGGGGACAGCAGGACTGCCCTGTTTGCCTGGTTTGAGGATGAGCTTGGATCAGCCAGACAGCTGTGAAACCTCCCTTCCTCTATCTCCATCAGCATGTTTATGTTGTTCTTAGGGAGGTGAAGGTCTTGACTGGTGTTGGATAACACAAAAGCCAGTTAAGCCAAGACAAGCAAGCGGAAGAAGCTGCTCCCGCTGTTTAAGCCCTGGCTATTGCTCTACATACATAAAGCTCTGGGCCCAGATGCTGGCCTCCTGGGCATCTTCCCCAGAGCAGGGACCTTGTCCCAGCTCCCCCTGGCCTGGCATTGCTCTCCCTTGCTCCTCTCCTTAGCGGATGTTGCCGCCATCCTTGGAAAGGGCTTTCTGGAACAGTCTGCTGAGGTTTGCCACGTCCCAACAGCAGCGATGCAGCGGCAAACGCCATGCCCAGGTCAACTGTGGGGCTGGTTTCTCTGCTTGGTGCTCATGCAGCGATGGAGGCGGGTGCTGCACAACTGTAACACGAAGTGTTGGGGTTCCCGAGCACAGGAAGTTCAAATTATCCCTGACTCAGTCTGAAGCCAAAGCTATGAAATGACACTGCCGCTTGTTTTGTTGTTTGTTTCTTCCCCATCTCAAAAATGGGGCTAAGACTTGCTGCCTGCAGGGAGGGCTGCTAGTGTCACTGCTCCAGAAACACGTGTCTCTGCTCCAGAAACACTTACCATGAGGGATAATTGCTCTTGCTCCCTGGGGAGCCTGTCCTGAGCAGAAGAGAGAAGCCACAGCCTGCTCTCTGCTGCCTTTACAGTCCCAGGCTGTGCTGGCAGAGCCAGCGGTGCTGTGGGTACTCAGGTACATGACTGGGAATTCCTTGGGAAGCCCCTTCCTGTGCTGCTTTGGAGGCAGAGGCCCATGGAGGGGTCACTCATGTCCTTGCTCACAGCGAGACCTCTGGGACATGCCTCTTTGTCGAGCTGGGGGGACGGTCTCTGCGGGGGCACTGGCCCAGGGGCAGCTTTGCTGGGAGCAGAATTCCCTCTGAACTGTGGTTAAGTTGGCTGAGTGGCTTTCGATTAGGAAAAGTTTGGGAAAATCCAAAATACCCATTTGATTCTCTCAGCTGTCAACACCTTAATGTTTTCTGTCTGAAAGAGATGGGTTTGTTTTGAAACTGTTTGTTTGGGGTTTTCTGAATTTGGGATAGGGATGAACCGTTGTGTTCCCAGCCAGAAACCCAGCTCTATTTCATGGACCCAGCTGAGGCAATGAGCAGATGCCCTTCTGCATGCGCTGGGGTGCTTGGCCTTGACCTTCTCTCTGTTATTCATCCATTTCAGCTTTTGGCAGATTCCTTGGCGTTTGCATGGAATTTCATGCTTTTCCCCTTAAAGTCTGTGCTGCAGAGGAGCAGTCGGGGCTGTCGGGCTCTGTGGAGAGCAGCAGACTGCGCTCGTGTCCTGTGCACTCGCTGCAGGGAGCCTGTGCTGTGGGCGCCTGTTTCATTCAGCTGAATCACTTGCGCAGTGGCACCTTGTCTGAGCAGGGCTGGGGATGCCTGGAGCTGAGCCCTCCAGCCTGCTCTGCTGGCTCCGGGGTGCGGTGCCAGGTGCGGTGCCCAGTGCAGAGTGAGGTGCCTGCTGCGGGGGAGCCGGCAGGGACCGGCACCACACGTCATGAGATAAGCCGAGCCCGCTTGGGTTGTGCTCGTGGTGTTTTATTCTGAGTCCCCTCCATGTCCGTTCCTCTGCTGCATCTCCAGCAGAACAGTCTGAAGCCACCTCAGCCCCATGTGCGGGACTTTGTGTGGTTTTATTCCCTAGACCCCAGAGCTGTGTCCTGGAACGGGACAAGTTTCCATCCGGGAGCAAACAGACCCAAGGGCTGCCTGCGCTATCAGTGCCGTACCTGGAGCTCCAGCTCCTCCCTCCCTCCCAGATAAAGCAGAGGGCTGTGGAGCTGTGCTGGCTCCCGGGAAGTGCTCTGCAGCGACCGAAGTCCTCTGCCCAAGGGCACCTCTCGCCAGCACTTTGGCAGAAAGCAGCTCCTCCTGCTGAGGCTGGTCCCTGCAGGGTCCGAGCCCTGTGTTTAATTGGGTCTGCTCCATATCTGTAACGTGTCACATAAAACTCTGTTTAATATCCTCTTGGCACTAGTTCACGCTCTTAATGGGCACGTCAGCCTTTGCGATAGGGTGCGCAGTTGTCTAACTCTGCTTGTGGGATTGGAGCGCGAGGAGAAGCCCAGGTAACGCGCTCGTGAAGGCCCTTTGAGAACTGGGCTGATGGGATGTGGCGGCCTCTCTCTGGCTGCTGGGATCTCCTCCCTGCAGTTTGCCGGCGCGGCTGGAAGGGCCCTCCCGAAGAACAACGGCGTTTCTTTTGTCTTCAGCTCAGCAGCAGGACGCTGCTGCTGGTGAATGCGCCGGTGCCAGCAGTGCCAGGCTCCTGTAGGGAGGAGAAGGGGCTCTTTGCCCTCCAGTAACAGCCTCTTTATCACATTATTGTTTTCTGCTTTCTTAGCTATGTAGAGATTAGAATTTCTTTGGTTTCTGATGTGCTGAACTAACCTGTGCTGACCCCTTATGGGACTTAATTCTTGGGGTTTTCCCTCCAAACCCCGAAGACCCCAGATTTTACACTGATAAAGATGCTTCCAAAATGGCTTTTACCTCTGGTTAGGTCAATGTCAAGCACTGTCAAAGCTTACACCCAAGTCAGTCTGTGCTTTTTGGCAGTTGTAGTCTCTTGGTAGAGGTGAACCTCAGAGTTCAGCTTGCTGTGCTCCTGAAGGCATGGTTCTGCGTGAGGTGGGTTTAGAATGGCATGCCCTGTTTCTTGTACATGGGCTCCTTTCCAGAAGACAACTTGCCCCTCCCTGTGGCATACACGTCCTCTGGAGCACCACCGCTCATTGCTGATGTGATCTTGGGGTGTTCCCTCGCCTGCAGCCAGGAAGAGAGCAGTGACATTGGCAGAACTTTTCCATCTCCTGCCTCAGGGTGGTTGCTGTGTTGGTGGCATGTGCTCCCGGTGGACCTCCCTTGAAGAGGATCTGAGGTGAGGGTTTTCCGTGTCGGTGTTCCAGCCGGGAGTGTTGCTGTAGCCAGCTCCAGTGCTGCTCAGGGCAGGGCCCTGGGCTCCAGCATTGCAGTGCAGCACTTCCCTGGGGTTTGGAGCAACGGTTTCCAGGCTCACTGCAAATACATCAGCTCCTGGAAATCGTCCCAGGCCTGGGAGGTGCAGATGACTGCGAGAGCTCCGGTGAGGGTCAAGTGTTTGCTACAGATACTGCTGTGCTTCACTAGCATTTGGGGTGAGCGTGGCATTCAGGAAAGTCCAATAGCTGATTTGCACGTGAGATGTGGATGAATTATACAGGAGAGCTTGTGCTGAGCCGTGGGGGGACCTGGCCTGCGATGTGGTGCCCTGTGGCCATGGCTGAAGTCCATGTCCTCCGGGGCTGCCGTGTTTGTTTCCCCTTCCTCCAGGGCTTTGCTTGATGGGCTGGTTACAACAGAGCTTCCCGAGTGGTGGCAAAGTGCTCGGTCATGCAGTGCTTGCACTCGTGGCAACCCCTAGCTGCTGCTGCTGCTGCCCCCTCTCATTCTAATGCTCTCTTTGTTTAAGCCTTTCTCACCCCAGCCTCCCATGATGGGCACTGTGATAGTGTTGTTATTGTCTGCTTGGAGATGACAGAATGCTCAGGAGCACAGATATCGCACTGGGAGTGGAGCAGCAGCAAGAGCCTGACATGCAATAGTATGCCAGTGTTGACCCGCAGCTTTCCCAAACAAGGGATCTCTAACACGGCTGTCAGCACTGGGAATGAATTGCTGAGTGTAATTCAGCTGTAGATGGGGCGCAGGGTGACGATGCCCCAGCACCAGTGAGTGCCAAGTGACAACCTCATGTGGTGGCCTTACCTGTTGCTCAGCCATTCAGGACAGCACTTAGCTTTCTAGATGATCTTAAGGTCCTTTCCAACCCTAACTCTTCTATGATTCTGTGATTCTCTGCTGTGACAGATGGACCAGGCACATCCCCTGCACGATGCCTTCCTAAAAGCAAAGCGCCCTCGGTGCAGGGAGGGATGGCAGGCTGGGGATGGGGCTCGGGGTGCAGTGTTGGTGTGGTGGTGGGGGTTTGTCTTGCCCTCATCTCCAGGCTGTGTTCCTGTGCAGGGGATGCAGCAGTGCTGCCAGCCCTGCTACCCGAGGAAGCAGGAGGGCCCTGCTCGGCTCTGCAGTGCCATGGCACTGCTGAGTGATGGGCTGAGCATCCAGCACAGTGGCTGGGTGTTTGCTTGATGCTGGAGTGAGGGTGTCAACAGGACAACAGTGGCTTCCTTGAGCAGACATCTCATGCTCTTCAGTGAATGGCAGCTGAAGGAGCTGGCATCTTTACCTCCTGTGTGAGTTTCAGGGGATCTTTTCCTATCAGATTTCTGCTCTCCTGGCTGGCTGTTACTGCTTTCCGAGGCACAGCGGGGAGCAGAGCCGTGCACTCGTCTCATCTGAATGCTTCACAGTGCCACCCCACCCCACGCTCTGCCATGTAGTATCATCAGTCCTGAGTCCACTCTTGCTGCGCCTCAGGGACAGCAGGACCTGCCGCATTCCCAAAGTGCAGGTTTCTGGTCAGTGGGAGCGGCACGTCCCACGCTGCTGCTCACACACAGGCTGAGCGGGGTCGCTGCAGGGGCCGATCCCATTCATCCTGAGTGCTGCTGTGTAGCACGTGCTGCAGGTGATGAATCTCCTTGCTGAGAATTCACCGAGGAAACTCAAGAGGTGTGAGCGCGCAGCCAGGGCTGGGAGCTCTGGCGCAGCTCTTGCGCAGCTCTTGCACAGCTCATGGGTCCAGGTTTTAAGCCCATAACACGTTGTTCATGTTGTGACGACAGTGACAAAAGCTGTTGTGTCAGCTGGACAAGGGTCAGGCTGCAGCCCTTTGGGGCAGAGCCTGTCCAGAGAAATAACCCCATATTCCTTCCCCAGATGGGATCCAAGGTTTCTCTGTAATTGCTGCCTGACTTGCAGCTCTTCCTAGACTTTGCCCTTGCAGAGGGAAAGCAAAGTGATCTCGGGCTGCCTCTGGACGCTGAGCTCAGCCCTCCTGCTGGCCATGCACCCGGAGGCAGGACTGTGCACGGGGAAACCTCTGAGGGTTGTGTTGCTGCCAGCAGCTGCAGAGCTTGTGGTGTCTGAAGGTAACCCTGCTGGTTTCGGGGCCAGGCCCCACATGTGGCTCTGGCCACTCCGTGTTGCAACTGGGGCCAGAGCATCCTGTGGCTCCAGTGCCAAGCCCCCCCGCCCCTTGTCACCCACGGGGGATGAGAGCCTGGTTAGCTCCCGGCAGTGCATGGTGGGCTTGCAAAGGAACCAGGGGAGCTGGAAAGCATGTTGTGTTTGGGGCAGCCGTGGGGGGGAAGGCTACACAGAACTCAGCAGTTAATGCTGTGGATGTTGTGGATTGCCTTGCTCAGGATGACAGACCCGCTGGGAGGGATAATCCCCAGCTTTTCACCACAGGAGCCTTACTCTTGCCTTCTGGGAGAGCAGGAGCCTGGATTGGATCCACCCCTGCAGAGCCAGGGCTCACTGGAAAGCCTGGGTGCCCAGCTCCATGGGAGGAGCCTGGGGAAGCACAGCACACGGAGAGGGGAGGTTGTGCTCTGTGCTGGGATTTGGGCAGGGTTTCCATAGGAAAACTCCATAGGAACTTCACCCCCACAAAAATGGGGTTTTCTTAAGGAATTGGGGTAAAAATGTGTTTCCTTTCATCCCTGTAAACCATGGCTCCAGCACGGCCTGTGCTGCGGTGCCCAGGACATGTGCCTGTGGCTGTGCAGAAGGGATAGGGACCACAGGGGAGCGGGTCTCCTGCTCCCTTTGCACTGCCCGTCAGTGGGGTTAGCACTGGGAACTCCTCACCAGACCTCTCTGTGCTGGTGAAGCAAACAAGCCTTACGCTGTGTGTCCTCTCCTGAGCTGGGGCTGCCCTGGGGCAGGAACCTGCCTACTTTGTTTGGAACCTTCTAGTCCTTTGCCTCAGGGAAGTCAGAGGAAGGCGGATGTCTTGTTGCACGGGAATGTTGCGCTTCCAAGTGAATCCATTCCTGAGAAGCACAGGACACTAATCCCTGGCAAGTAGTCTCTGGTACAGGAGGCTGCTGCCCATGTAGGGGACAGCCAGAGATCCCTGCTATTCCAGTGTGCTCCCATGCCTTTTGCTTTCTCCAGTGGTGGGCTCTCGAAGCAGGCCTTGGGTGCTCCTCCTAGCGGAAGGGTCCATCCCTCAGCTGGTGTCCTCCAGGGCAAGATCCCTGTTGCTGGCTGGTTGTGTTCCTGCCATCGCCCATGACTGAGCAAAGTGGGAGCTGGGAACAAACCAAAATGCTGGGAAGAGCTCTGGGCCTGGCTGGCTAAAGGCATGGCGGCACTTTGGTCATGGCTGCTCGTTAGAGCCGACCCAGGGGTGAATCCCCACGGTGGTGGGACCAGAAGGAAGTGCTGGACAGCTTCTCCTTGTAACACTATGTGGGAAAGTCTGGGCTCGGACTCGGTGCCAGCCCCGGGCCCAGCTCAGGCAGAGCTGGTCACGGCGTGGCTCCCAGCGCCGCGTGTCCCCGCAGGTGCCGGTACCTGGCGGTGCAGCTGTCCCCGGCCATCCCCGTGTTTGCAGCAGTTCTCTTCCTGTTCGCCATGGCCACGCTCCTGCGGACCAGCTTCAGCGACCCCGGCGTGATCCCCAGGGGGGTGCGCCTGCAGCTGGCTCCGCTTGCCTGAGTCTCAAAAGAGTGGTGCAATGTACCTGCTTCCCTCTCCGGGAACATCTTCACTGCTGTTTTCTCTCCTACACATGGGCTCAGTTTGCTTGGGAAGGGGTGCAGGAGCTCAGTGTGGGCCCCTTGATCCATCGGGTAGAGAGGAGGTTTGGTGGATGTGGGTGACACCCTCCCAGCCCCCCTCAATATGCCCATGAAAGCTCTGGCATCCCTTTTCCTGCCTCCAAGCTGCCAGCTTGGCTCTGGACTGTGTGAGCAGAGCTGCAGCCGCTGGCTCCGGACCCAGCAGGCTCTGATCCCGCTGGTAGGAGAAGCAGGAGGCGAGCTGTTGTCCTTGGCCCGTCGGGTTG
>NW_009929046.1:7610-10319 GCF_000696875.1 Nestor notabilis
GGTCTGAACTCTGCTCCATCCTCTCTCAGAGGCCACCAATGGGACGGTGCCACAGGGCCAGCGCCCACCCCCTCGCATCAAGAATTTCCAGATCAACAACCAAATCGTGAAGCTGAAGTACTGCTACACGTGTAAGATCTTCCGTCCGCCCCGGGCCTCGCACTGCAGCATCTGTGACAACTGTGTGGGTGAGTAAGGAGGCCTGAGAGGGGAGCAGTGGGGTGAACATCTGCACCCATCTCTGCTCCTGCTGAGCAAGCCCAGGGTGGTGGGGCGTGACTAGAGCGGGACAGGCTGCCTCGTCTGCAGCCCAAGGAGCTCGAGATTTGCTCAGAGCCCAAAGCCAGATGGTTCATCTTCGGCAGTACTGCTTTGGCAATACCTGATCTAACATAAGCCAAACTTGCCCACAAGTGTGCAGGTGGTGCAGTCCATTGCTGAGTTTCTGTGGCCTTGCTAGGCTGGAGGGTTCCAGCAGAGCTGTCTCTTGTGTGAAAGCAGCTCCTCGCATCAGCACGGAGATTGCACCACTATATGGAGTGCCCCTGGGCTTTGTTCCCCTTGCTGCAGAGCAGATGCTCTCTCAGCCCTTTGCTACCATGATTGGCTGGTGTTCAGCATCCCTTCTTGAGGAAGAAATCCCATCCTGCTGGACCCCTTTCCTCCTCTGCAGGTTCCCGGCCCTTTGATAGTTTATGCAGTTCCTTCAACCCTTTTCTAATTATCCTTGAAGGAGTAAAGTGACTCCTGGGTTAAACAAGAACATCTGAACCACCAGGCCTTCACCTAACCTGTGTGCTGCTTTAGTTAAAGCTGTTATACCTTAGGTCTCTGGGAGAGAAGACATACATAGGGCCAGGCTCTTAAACTTAACCTTAATATGCAAAACCACTCATTAGTAAATTATTTTGCCCTTTTTTACCTTCCTCTTCTGGAAGGAGGCCATGATACGGGTCCTGAGTTAGCAGAGGGCTGCACTCAATGTCCAGGGAGCCCTGTTAGCCTTGGATGTGTTTGAGCTGGGGGCAGCATGGCTGGGGGCAGGCAGGGCCCTGCTGATCCTGTCTTGGCTTTCACAGAGCGCTTTGACCATCACTGCCCCTGGGTGGGCAACTGCGTGGGGAAGAGGAACTACCGCTACTTCTACCTCTTCATCCTCTCGCTCTCACTCCTCACCATCTACATCTTCACCTTCAACATAGTCTACGTAGCACTGAGTGAGTCTGGCTGCGGAGAGGTGGGTGGCTCAGGGAGGGGGCATATGGATGGTGTTGGGAATCCTGAAGTGGTGGAGTGGGAAAGGGAACTGGTCTTGGTGTGATGTTCCTGAGAAAACATCTCTCTGTCTTTGTATTGCCAGAATCTCTGAAGATTGGGTTTCTGAACACATTGAAGGAAACCCCAGGGACATATCCTTCCACAGCATGGAGGGTTGGCTTCCCCAGAGCTGGGGTTAGTGGGACCTGCGTTATGGAGGGACTGGAGCCTTGATGCCCAGGCTTCTCTAAGGAGTCTTTCAGGGCATTTCCCCCCATGAGTACAAGGTGAGGAGCAATTTTGTGGCTTTTGGGAGAAGGGTAAAACAGAAAACCACATCTAGGAGAAGAAGAGGAGAGTTAGGGTGGTGTGCATGGGGGGTAGTGACACAGCTGGGCTGGGGCTGGGACTGTTCCCAGTCTGTTCCCAGTCCTTAACTCTCCTCACTGTACTGGAGGTGCTCATCTGTTTCTTCACCCTGTGGTCAGTGGTGGGGTTAACTGGGTTCCACACCTTCCTGGTGGCACTGAATCAGACAACCAATGAAGATGTAAGTAGAGTCTTTCTGTTCCGCTGAGCCATCTCTGTCCCTCATTGCTTCCTCAGCATGTCACGCCTGTGCCCACCTTGCTGACGTGCCCCGCAGCCTGAGGCTGGGCTCCATGGCTGGGGGCTGGGGGCTGGTACTGGTGGAGCAGACCTGAGCTTGTGCCCTGACTGTTGCAGATCAAGGGGTCCTGGACTGGGAAGAACCGTGTGCAGAATCCCTACAGCCATGGCAACATAGTGAAGAACTGCTGTGAGGTGCTCTGTGGACCCCTGCCCCCCAGGTAAGCTCTCAAGGGGCAGCCCTACCATTTTTGCCCCCCAGAGCCCAGCACAGGACTGCGAGGAGCTCTCTTTGCTTGGGTACAAAACCTGTCTCTTCTGCCAGCGCTCTGTATATAGTGAACTTCTAGAGGTCTGCTGCAACATGGCTGGATGCTCTGGGGAGGAAGGTCTTGTGTTGCCTTCTTTGCATATCTTCTATGATTCAAGCTTGTGATGTGCTTCCAATCACCATGTGCTTGGGGAGCCCGTGGAGGAGTGGCTGCCCTTCCCTGGGGCAGCGGATTCCAGGGTACTAGTTTTGGCAGTCCCACACTCAGAGCTGGGCTGCTCCCCAGGAGGCTTGGTTTTCACAGGAGGAACATAGCCCTAACCTAGTCTCTGCACAGCCTGTTTTGAAGAGGGGTCCCTTCCCCTGATGTTTGTCTTTCATCAGCACTTTTCTTGCAGGAGATGTCTATTCCAGGGCAGGCGCGAGTCTGACGATGTGGTTGTGTCCTTGCAGCGTCCTGGACAGACGGGGCATCTTGCAGCAGGAGGAGAGCACGGCGCAGGAGTCGTCGTGCCCGCAGGGGCCCAGTGCTGCTCCGGGAGCCGGGGGGCCGGGGGGGGGGGGGAGGGGGC
>NW_009929046.1:10415-11901 GCF_000696875.1 Nestor notabilis
CAGCAGCAAAGCGAGGCTTGAGGGCATCGTGGGGAGGCTGCCCACGAAAAGCTGTTGTGCTCTGAGCAGGAAAGCAGCGGCTCTTGATTTCCTCAAAGGAAATCCCAGCTGGCTGCGGTTTTGGAGATGTCAGTCCTGCCGTGAGAGCACCCGGGAGCTGGCACCTAAGGAGGCTGGGAGGGGTTGAGGAGCGCTGGGAGGCTGCAGGTGTCTTGTTTTGGCACTGACTGGAAGCTGAAGGGTTGCCCTGCAGGTCTGAGATCTCCATCCCTAGAGAAAGCCGTTGCCCCACAGGCTGTGGCCCCAAGCAGCCTGCTCTTTCTTTGACATTAGCCCCACTTCAAGGGTAGGGTTGGACAGGAGACATCCAGAGTGCCCTTCCCACTTGAAGTATTCCATGAACACAATGGGAAATGGCTGGGCCTACTCCTGCTTGGGCATGAGCTGCTGTTTCCTTGGTGGAAACAGCCCGGACCACTTCTGGTGGAGCATTCCAGCACTCCAGATCTCCATGAAGCTGCTCTTTTGCCTGTTTGGTGGCCCCCGGTTTCTCCTTTTCCCAAGCTCAGCTGCGACCTCTGCCTGGTGGAGCAGAGGCAGGAGCCGGGCAGCGGGGCTGTGTCTGTGTGCTCGAACAGATGCTCTGCGTGGCGGGGTGTTCATGCAAGTCACTGCTGTCTTCTCTCTCCAGGTCCCTGCGCCATCCCTGAGCCACACTGAGATGCCAGAGGAGAAGCAGCTAACGTCTGGGGAGCTCTCAGTCCCACCCCAGGACGCTGGGAAAGCAGAGCACTAGCATCTGCTTGAAGGGGAGAACTTTCTTGTTTTGTCTCATCAAAGCTGGAGGTGATGGAGGAGAGGAGGAGATGGGCTGGATGGCAGGCAAACGATTCCTCATGGCCACTTTGCTGTAGTCGTTATTCGCGGCGCTGGCCTCGCGCGGTGGCAAAGGATCCGGAGCGGGAGCCTTGTTCCCCGCGGGGCCGGGCAGCTGCAGGCCGGGGCAGGACCTCTTGCTCTGCAGGTTGTCCTGAGGCTAAACACCAGCTGTCCCCCTGCCTGACGAGGTGGCTCGTGGTCAAGCAGCTCGGAAGTGACGTTAGGGTAGGCCTGCTCCCTACTGCTGAGGAATCCTGGTGGGAAGGGGAAAGCAAGTCATGGCAGTAGCATCCTCTCTCCCCTCCTCCCTCCTTCCTCTATTCTGTGGCATTGTTTTGTTGGTTAACGTGACGGGGTTGTCAGGAGACAGTTTGGTGCCAAAAGGGCCAAGGTAACAGGGAAGGTGTTCTGCTGGCAGTGGTTTTAAAGTAGCTTCCTTCCCGTGCTCCTTCTTTCCGTGTGACTTAAGCTGGTGTGAGAGTGGTAGTGGTGGGCAGGGGCCCCCTTCCCGTCCTTCTCTGGGGATCACCCCAAACCAGGAGCTCACGGGATGAGTGGGGCAGCCCCGTCTTCCTGTGTGTGTCCAGCCGCGGAGCGGTTGGCCGGG
>NW_009929047.1:0-30752 GCF_000696875.1 Nestor notabilis
TGGGGCAGTCAGTTCCAAGTGTACTGGACAAATGCGCATGCACACAAATATATTGGGAAAACCTTGCTAGACATCCATACTACAGGAAGTCTGGAGTGATGATGTTATCGTGTGGAGCGATACAGCGAAAGAAGTTTTTGAGATTCTTTTTTTCCCTAAATCCTCCTTATTTCCGTATAAGAGAACTTCACATTTTTACCAACCCCTGTTTTCAAAGCCCTGGTGAGGACAGCCTATTTCTCTCTTATTTCAAAGTAAAAATTTCCTGCTTGGCTTTAGAGCTACAGGTTCTTGCTATGACTGTGACTTCAGTTCATCAATTACAGTTGGTTCTGGGTGCTGCAGAATTCTGATAATGAGACTTTGCCATTTTATATAGGTCACCAGAAGGACCCAAGGAAAGAAATCAGATAACAGAAAATAAAATGTGAAAATGTAGTAACTATGTATTTTAACAGGGAGCTACTTGTGTAAAACTTTTATTCCAGAAGTTTGATTAGTAAGGCCTCAATTATAGTTTAAGAGGTTATAGTCTATGGCCTTACATTTCTGAATGGAAACTATTTTGTGAGGTTCATAGATTCAAGCACTTTCATTGAAAGAATCCTTTGAAATGCGGAGGTTCACTGTATGTGCCAGATTGTTTTCATTTAATCCAGGTGAAAAAAGTGTTAGTGAATATTTAACATTTTTGCAGGGATAATCGCTATGCAGAAGAGTACGTACCGGAAAGGTTCTTTCTTCCTCCCCCTAATTTTAAGCATCTTCTGATTGACTTAGAAATGTAGTATTTAGCAGCCAGGGGTATCCTTCGGTGTATGAAATCTCTTTGGAAAAACAAGGTTGTGGTGTTTTTTTGTTTGTTTGGTTGGTTGGTTGGTTTTTTGTGGGTTGGTTTTCTGGTTTGTTTTTTTTTTTTTGGTTGGTTGGTTGGTTTTTCTCTTTCATAGTTAGTGGCTTTAGTATCATTCATTTATGGAGTTTTCCTTGATCTTTGAGAAATTCCAAACAGATGATGCTTTTAACAGAGGATCCAAATATAATTCAGCAGATCATTAATAAAATAAGTATTGGTGGTAGCACTAAATGGCTGAGTCAGTCTTGGACTGAACTATGATTTAGCATTATATGAATACAAGAAGCGATGTAGAACGCAATTCAGAAACTTAGTCTAGTGTAAACCATAACCAGTTGATACACCAACAAAAAGAAAGGAGTTCTGGTAAGTTCATGCCTGTGTGAATAAAACTCACAGTTAAATGTTTGTGTTCATTCTTTGAAAACAAACTGATCTGAAGAGAGTACATGATTTCAACAAAGAAGCAATGGGGGTGTGTGTCTGAATATCAAGTTTTGGATATAAATGGGTGCAGGAGCCTACTATCAATTCCTTGTGTTGTTTATATCTGTAATTTAAAACTGTATGGTAACCTACAAGTCTATGTATGATGGTCCTTTCTGTAGGAACATTTCTAGTACAATAAAAACTAAATATCCTGCTGGAGAAACTGAGACTGAAGAAATCCATACCTCAATAAGAAAGGTGCTTACCTGGATTCTGGTAAACTTAGTTTAAGTGCCTTCTCTAATTGATAAGTCGTTACCTGTCTGAAATAAAACAAGGGTTTTATTTCAGGGTTGAAGCAGGGACCTAGTCCAGAGTATCTTTTATGCTGAAAGCGAGGACAGTATGTAGGGTAGATGAGTGGTATTCAAATCTTCAGTATTGAGACCTTATCAACACAGCTGATATAATGAGAAGATTTTCTTTTTTGAAATATTCTGGTTATTCTTGCTTACCCTTCAAAAACTTACCGTACCTTCACAGGAAATGCAGAAAAATGTAAATCCTCTGTTATTTGTAAGGAAGTAAATATAAAAATATCTTCTATACTTTTCTAGTCTTGAAAGATAAAAGAGCTCTGAATAAAAAAAAAAAGTTGAAAATATTTTAAAATGGAATACATTTTGGGAACAGGTAGACAAAAGAGTGTAAGTGCACATTTTTTTTTTGCTTACGTGAAAAGTTGTCTTAAACAGTGGAATTTACTACTGTTCTATCTTATCTCTAAGAAAATGCTCATAAAATTTAGGCTGCATTTTCCTTAAAAGAAAATGATGAATGTAAGCTTTACATGTCAAGGATTAATATGATGGAAGAAAATCATGTCTAAATGGTGTTATACACAATCAAAATTTGACAATATTTGTTGTAGAGTTGTGTGTAGAAAGGTACAAGTTTCTGCTAAGACATACTTAAAGAATTTAGCGTTGGGTGCTAGTGGAGGAGGAGAGTGGGGAGTTTGTCTTTGGCTCAAATACAGTTGTACAGTGAGCTGCCAGTGGAAGCTGTCTGAAGTGTAAATTTATGAATTTAAGAATGAGTTACAGAGGCCTTTGCCTAAGAGTGATGTGCTCCCTAATTACCAAGACACACTATAATGTATTCCATTGCCATTAAATGATTGCAAAGGGAGGAAATTCCTAGTTAGTTAAACAAGTACTGGAGTGAAATGTGACCTTCAGCCATTAGATCAACGTGGGAAGGGAGGGTGAATGCAACGAGAGAAGAGAGGTGTTGGAATGATGAATGGAACAGATGCAGTAAAAGGCCATCTGTAAGACAGAGGCATCTCATCCTGAAGACAAGACTCAACTACTCTTGAACCTGGACCAGTAGAGAAAGTATATCTGACATTTGTGATTCACCACTTAGTTTATCCCCCGCTCTTGCATGAAGATAAATCCACATTTCTGAAACAGTTAAACAGATTTCCACTGTAAGTGTCTGATAGCCTTTATAGAGTGCACTTAGACTCTAAATCATAGAAATGTGGCCCATTTCTGACAATGTCAGGTTGAAGAGCTCTTTTTTGAATGCTATGTATGTAAAGAGAAGATATTTTGTGTTATATAAAGTAGAGCGGCTATTGCATCATCAGTTAAACATAAGCTATTCTTCTCTAATTTAAAAAAGAAAACCCCAAATTTGCCGTATACTGTGTTATTATGTTAGAAATTACTGGAATGGTGGTTCTGTGACTAAAATACACTGCTGTATGAAATAACAAAAATGTGTATGAAAAACAAGGAAGTTTCTGATGCAATTTTGAAAATGCTTGCAATTTTTAAGGCAGGTGACAGTAATAAACAGTGAGCAAAGTGATCTATGGAATATTTTATTTGGTAGAAAGTGCAATCTTTTTGGTTCTGACTAGGCTATTCAAGTATTTAGTATTTATACAAATAATTCATATTTTTGACTCTTTCTCTTTCAAATTTTGCTTTTCCTCTCCAATACTTTTTGAAAACAACCATAACCATTATCTTTCAATTTGCCTACTCCTAATCCTTCCATCCCTAATGTGATTTCATGATGCCCATGCACACTATCTGGTGCTTGGGTTTTGCCTGTGGGTAAACATAGATTGCAAGAACAATTGGGGATGATGTCCTGTTTGATTCTGTTTTTCACTGCAGGGATCAGAGAATCTCTAGTATTAGCTAAGTAGTGTGCAAACCGATACATTCAAAATGAAAATTTCTGTCATTTATCAGGTATTTGACTTTTTCATATCAATTTTGTGAGACTGTTACTGTATTTAAAGACATAAAATGAATTTGCTAGGAGTTTTTTGCAGTCCTGAGGGAGGTGCTTGCATTGTTAGATCATATCTGTACTGCTAGCTGCTATGGGTGTAACTTGTCATATTATTGATGCTTCTGAAACATTGCTGTTTATTTCTGAGTGTGTACTAATGGTCTATCTGTGTCAGAAGTGTTTCGACTGCCATATTAAAAATAATAACACTGAGAGAAAGAGCTAGGCAATCTAACTAAAAGCTGCTGTTTAAACATTCTTGTGTATATATGTATGAATAAATTAATTAAACAGAAAGTGTTTTCAAATTTCTCATCCAAAACTTGTTATTCTTTACAAAAAAATGGTGGAGAAAAGACTTTTGATGCTAAATCAAGAGAATGTATATTGTCTAGTTATGCAGATGCTTGTATATTAAGAATGTAGGTGTCATGCAATGCTTCAGTTGAAGTGTGTCAGTATTCCTTAAAGAATGTAAACTCTGCTGTCTTGTCATGTCATTAATTATCTTCTTACTTGCTTTGTTAATGAATAGCTCATATTGTCCAAGGGCTTGATTTATTTATTTTTTACGTCATTTTTAACTAGCAACTTTAGTTCAGTTTTCCTTCAATATTAAAATACTTAATGCTAGTTAGGATGGGTTTTGTAAATAAACTAATATATATTGGTGGATTGATGTAGTTGGAAAATCCAGACAAGCCAGTTGCATATTAATGCATCTTAGAGTTATCATTCAAAGGATAAATCGTATAGTTCGTTTATATGTGATACAGAGTAATATGCATTTTTTCCCCTCTGTTGCTACATGGCAAGGCCTCTTTATGACAAAAAATAACACAAAAAAGCTTGCAGTCATCTTTGAGAGCAGAACAGGGAGTTATAAGCTTAGTAAAGAAGCATTCAACACACTGCTTTTATTAGTCTGGGGTAATATAGCTTGCCCATAGTAAGACTAATGAAGATACAGAATGTGTTCACTGGGATGGAAATAAAAAGATAATTCTATTTTTGGAAATATTTCTAGAATAAGCAGAGCTGGCTAAATAGGTGGAAGAGATCTGGTATTTTTTATTAATTAAAAAAAAAAGAAAAAGAAAAAGGAAAAGGATGAATCCAGCCCCAGTATGATGATCAGTGCTCTCTTTTGCAAGGTCATTGCAATTTGAAATCTAATAAGTATTGGTGTTGAAAAGCAATAATAAATCAGTGGGCAGAATTTTTTACATTAAATGAAAGAACAATACAGTTGCAGTAGGAAATATTCTAAATTCTGAATATAACTCTAATTTCGGTGCTCTGGATTTCATTTCTAGTTCCAAGTTGATTGTATCACGGGACAAGAAAATATGGGTGGTTACCAACATATGGATAGCTATTCTAGAGGAAACAGAGTAATAATTTTAGGCATTTTGCCAGATCATTTGTCATCTTTGCTTTGCTTTTATTTTTCTGACTTTGCAATCAAAGTGTGGACAGAATGAATATATCATAAAGAAGTTTAGGATGAGATAGTGCCATGCCTCAATCTGCTTGTGATACTGGCCTTCTAGTTTGAAAGTATTTATCTGGCCGATCTCTGTACATGTTTGTGGTGGAATATTTCGTGGTGGTTTTATTTTTTTTATGTGGTAGATGCCATAGCAAGGAATTCCAGGCACACCTACAGCATTACTTGCTGTGGGTCTCCTGGCCTGTGGTGCAGGAGGTTTCTGTAGTTCGTTGTTCAGTTGATAGCCAGTTTTTTTTTGTTGCATTTTAAACATAAATAACATTGTGTTCCACGTAAAACTAATATCATAATGTGAGGAAGTCCTAATTCAGACAGTCTAAAGGTTGCTCCTTTCCTTTTTAGGAGAACTATTGCATGCTTTATCAAGATTCATATCCTATTTGAGATCATAAATTAAAACGAAGTTGCGAATTATTTTGTCCTTACTTGGCATTTTTGTGTGCAAGAAATTGTTCCTGAATGTCTTCATAAAATATGCAGTCTGTAATAGTAAAGGCTAATAGAAAAGTAGCAGAAGTGTGACAAATCAAGCTGGAAATATATCGGCAAAGCAATGTGGCAGAGCTTGTGCAAGAACCACCTGCTTTTTTCTGACCTTTCATTCTCTTGCTTTTTCTAAATTTAATACTAATCTACAATCCCAGGAAGACAATGATTCCTTAACATTTCTCTGACTTGTAGCTTGCAGGCGTCTCTTTGCTCTCTGAATCCATTGAGGGCCTACCTCTCTGTTGGAGAAATTACAACTTTGTGTGTAATTTAGTATTTTTTGTATATCTGTGTTTAAATACATTTGTTCTAGCTAATTATTTATGCAGGTGTTGACACTTTGATTTGAAGCAATACATTTTACTGCATGCTTTGTGTTAGGCTTTCTAGTCATCTGTTCTTTTGTTCCCTTTTATACAGCAAAAGCAGTAATGAGCAAAATGTTTATCTGATTTAAGTGGGAATTTAAAGTTTTATGTACTCTTTATTTGGTTTTACTGTCACAGAAAGTCAGTGTTTTGGCAGAGGAGACTATAAGAATAAAAGTAGCTTTTCTTGTGCTCAGGTATCTCTCCATTCTTGGGGCTTTAAACATTTCCGTACTATTTCAAAAATTCACAATTTCTATTTTATTATTTTTTTAAACACACATTTGGTCCTGGAATTCCAGGAGGTATTTATGGGGGATACATGTGAGGAATAATTTAAAAAAAAAGAAGACTGGATTTTCTGTTAATCAGCTGCAGAATGCTGGGATAATGAATTGGTTGCAACCAAGAGATATTGATCCTTCCTGATGAGCTCTTGATTAAGCAGCAGATCATTTGAGCAGGGGGAGAAAATTGTATGGATTTGGTAAACTTGCAAAGCAGACTTTGAGGTTGGAAGGAGGGATGCTTTATCTTCAACCATTTTTGGGGAGGAGAGTGGGTTTTGCAAGTCCAAATATAGTAAGAAAGCTTACAGGACTGACCTGTAACCCAAGTATCCTAGTGTAGCCTGCACAGCAGAAAATCGATTTTGGTCACACGTTGTATTTCCAACCAACTGCACATCTTTTCTTTACACTTAGTAAAGTGGGTGCATATACGAAATTTCAGTGTCTGAGTGTTAATTGTCTTCATTGTCCTTTCATTGTCAGAAATAAACGATAAGCTAAAGAAGCTGACAGCAAGGACATATGAGAGAGTTTCTCCTGAAACAAGTGCATGGACATTTGGATGATGGTGTCCTTCAAATAAGAGCTTCAAGAGAGGTTTGGGGTGCGTTTGAATGTGTGCTCAAGGATTTGGACTCAGAGAGATGATATTAAAACTGGACCCAGCAAATCAAATGCTACAGAAACCCAGGCTTTGTTATGAAGTTCAGCATGTTTGTGACTATCCATCATAACTGTATGGAAGATATCAGAGTTGTTGACAGATTAATCCCCAATACCTATTAGTCAAGGTAACAGTATTTTGTAGGATATTTATTTATCCTCTAATTTTGAGGCTTAGTTTGATTTTGCAATTGACACCTCTTTACTCAAGGATGCAAATATATGTACATGCCCATTGCTCATTAGTGGCTCTGTTCCAATATATGTCAGATAATCAGATGGATAAAAAAAGATAAAAATAGAAGGGTCTAAAAAATCTGTAATTTTTAAGGCTGTAATTGGAGTAGATGTCCCATAATGGAACTGTAGTTATATATTTTGGCATTTATAGAGAACTTATGGAAGATTTGGATAGAAGCAGTAGTAGTATGCTGGAGAATTTGTAAGAAAGCCTTTTGGAAGGTGAGCAACAGCCTTATTTTTCCAGAACAGGAAAGAGATAGGACTAGATCATTATCAGATTGTTTCTCTCACAAACCGTAGTTCTCAATAGTGCTAAAACTTATTTCTGTTGTGTGCCCTGCAATAGGTGGTTTGGTTTATTTTTTTATTTTTTTATTTTTTTTTATTCCTCCTACATATTTATCTTATAAATAAAAATAATAATGAAAAGCATATATGGCATATGTGCATAAATAACATTTATTTTCTTTTAAATGCTTCAGAAATTTTTTCTCCTCTTTGTCTCTTTGGGCTAACATTTCAGAAAGTAGTACTTGTGCTACTTTGCTTGGTTTTAATGTAAACAATTGAGGTTCTATGAGTATTTTGCAACTGAATGCTGCAAGAACACACCTGTAGGTAGAGATTTCAGGTTAAAGAAACAGTACCAAGTTTAGCAAGTGCTTAGTGCTGGCTAATTTTTTTTTTAAATGTTTGTATAATCTTATGTAAAATACTTGCATTCTTCCCTCCTTGCAATACAAATCTACTTCTTTGTGGTAAAAACTGTAGCACTAGTCATATCTCCCTTCTGTTTTATCTGTAACTCAATGCCTTGTTACAATAAGGAAAAGAATCATCAACCCATGACTTGTCATCTTTAATATTAGAAAATCTGACTGACTCTGTGAATAGATGTTTTGATTAATTAATACTTCTTTCACTTGTATTGTCAAAATACGTTTTTGTCTTTGCTGGTCAGCTTCTCTTAGCTTCTTTCAATCTTGCTCTAGACTTTCCCCCAGTATTTATTTCCTATCCTATTTCAGATTTATCCCCCTTCTACATTGAATAAGAAATTACTTGACAGGAGAAATTTTTATTTAGATTAAAAAAAAAATAAAAATCTTATTTCTCAGAAAAATATTTTCATTGTGCCTTTTGCCTTACAGAAATTATAATTAAAGGCACAATTAACGGAAAGAGGTTTGCCAGGGTTTTTGGTTAATCATATCATGGTTTTAAAATTTTCTTGACTTGCAGTCAAATATTGAAGGAACATTGTACATCTGAAAGGTTTCCTGGGCATAAGGAGAAAAAAAGAGAAGCAAGACAAATGAGGAGAAAATTATGTTCACGACTTTTCTTTTTACTGTCTATATTTTTGTTATCTTTTTAACTACTTATCTCAAAGCAATTTTTGAACCAAATAACAGTGAGGAAACAGAGAATAATGACAGAATTTATACAACAATGAGGTGATGTTGTGTTTTACTATTTTGCAAACATAGTATTAAGAATCTTATTCCATTGCACTTTCTATCCTCAGAGGGAATGGCAGTTGTGTAATGTCTTAAAATATCATGTAACCTGACAGAATAAGATATGTAGGATATGGCACAACAGGGATTTAATGAGCCATTTTTTCATCCATCAGCAGAAGCTTCCTGCAAGGCATGTCCATAGCAGTGGTTTAAAATTGTTAAATTTCTTCTCCAATTTTTCCTATATATTTTATAAGTTTGTTTTAGTATAAGCATATTTGCCGAAGGTCAAGGCCAAAATATTGATGCAAGATGTGTTTGTGTAGTTTTCAATAATTTTTAAAATATTTGAGTTTTATCAAAAGATACTATCTAATTCCATTATGTAAACGGTTGCATGTACAAATTGAATTTCGTTGAGTGTGATGGGTCCCCAGAGATACACTTTTGTGCAAAATGTACTATACTGGTTTGCTATTTGTAGACTAAGTGTTGGGCTGCCTGCTCAAATGTTTCCTGCATCACAATCTTTCAATACAGTTTCAATAGGAAAAGTAACATTTTTAATATTGTGACTAATGCTTATATCAGAGCTAAGCACCATGAATAACAGTATGCAAGTGCCTCACTAATGCGTGTGACTTGAGGCAATATGCTAACCCCAGAAATAACCTAGAATTCTATTATAGTATCAGGAAGTATTCTCTTGAATTCTTGTAGCTGTTTCAAAAGGAGGAGAGTGCTTCAGCTCCTTAAAAACCTGATAATCTGGAGGAAAAGAATATCCATAAATAAACACTTCTTGCTTCTGAAGTGCTATCAGACACTCTTGTGTGTCTTTCTACCCATTATATCATTAATCAGTATGGGAGAGTGCCTTTCAAAAGCCCTGATGTTTGTCACCAAAAAAGAATGTTTTGTTATAAGACTTAATGGAATCTTTCAAAAAAAAAATAGACAGAAAATGATTAAATATACAGGGATGCATACAGGACTCTAACTAATGAGAGGCTGCCCGAGCTGTCTGCAGGAAATAGAATTCTGCTGCTATTGTCTTTGTATTCAATACAAAGCTTCCCAGCATGACTGTGATCAGATCTGCAAATCTTTACCCTCCTGATTCGTGTGGGTAATTGCCATTGTGCATTGTATATGTGTGCAGAAAATGTACAGAACCAACAAAGGCAATAAATTTTGTCCTTGAATAATGTGTCATATATATAAGAAATGACATATAGTGACAAAACAAATGAGGATCATTGTAAGAATTGTTTTCAATATTTTGATCAGTGTGATGAAAGGACCAGAGAAAAAAGCAGGTATTATCACTATACCTGTGTACAAATCCAAGCTATTCTCACATCTCTAGTACTCTCTCTCCACCTCAAAATTACTGAATGATAACAAGCCATAGGTAACAACTTCTGAATATCTAGGACTTTTCTTGTTCACCTGTTTTCCAAACACAGTTGTGACAGAATTCTCTACTATTATAACTGATGTGAAGAAGAGAGCATATCACAGGATAAGGAGTAAAGACATATAATCACTGAACAGAAAATTTAAATCAGATTAAAAGAATATTGCCTCATTCAGCACAGAAATTCTACAGTTTAGTCATTGCCATAGAACTTTTTTAGATGCCATGAAATATTGCTGAGTTCAGAAAATGATAACTAATTCATAGCATCAAAACATGAAGGGATTTGGCTAATAGACATAAATTAGTATTGGAATTATTAGCTAAAACAGTGGATTGGAAGTCATCCAAAGAGAGTAATAAAGCATTTGGAGAAGTAAAAAATATGGGTGATGACCACTGACATAAGCTTCAACTTCTCTGGATACAGACTGATTCATGAGGGTAAACCATCAAAATGGAAATCTGTATGAATGAGAGAAACTGTAGAATGGTACTGTTTCAAAAAATACTCTTTTTTCTAGAGTTTATATGGGACAGTGAAACGGCAGCATGCACACAGGGTAGTTTGACAGGTATAAGGTCATTTGATATTTGACCACATGCACAAAATTAACAGGATTGCTTATTTAAGTCACAGCCCTACTTTCTACAGTGCTAGAAAAATGGGCTGTAAAGTGTTGTATCTGATTTCGTAGATGCCAGGGTTTAGGCCAATGGAAAGAGAAAGTTAGGCAAAAAACTCCCTATAATCATTTATGCCCTAAAGGGTCAGGTCCCCTTCATTTGCACAAATCCTGTAATGTATTTCAGGAACTGTCCATTAATGTTGTAATGTATTTGGTAACAACTTTGATCGTTAGGGCAGATTTAAAATTATAAATGATGAGTTTATTGCTGGGCACTAGTTTACTGAAACGTGACTAATCTTACCATTTATTTCTACGTGTGCCTTTCATCATACTGAGCAATGAGTATGCATGGCATCCTGGAAACATCAGTAAGAAGATCTTAGAACAAACAACTTTCTGCTTGCTATCTTTGATGTGACAGAGAGATAAAAAGTAAACATACTGAGGATTAATTCTCCTATTTGTAATGACAGGCCCCCTGTAACTTGGTGCAGGAGAGCTGAGATTGCATACCGCTGTCCCAGAGAGGTGGGTTAAACACCAAATTTCTGTTTCCCTAGACCTAGAGATTTTGGAGGTAGTTTGCTGTTTGACTTGTCCTATCAGAAAGGCACAGTTCTCTGCACTAAAGAAATTAAAAGTTTGTGTATATAACTAGAAGTTCTGAGAATGATCAAGAAACTGAAATTACAGGAAAATAATCAAAACCTGATGTTAGAAAAATTGTATTTACATGGGCTAGACAGATAAACCCCTGAACAATTATTATTTCATCTGACATGAAAAAATGATCATTCAGCTTATTTTAACACAAATTTTAGAAGGTCTTTTGGACCACAAGATAAATTTAAAAAATAGCCCCCAATAAGTTTTTCTTCTGGCTGGGCAAACCAGCTATTTCAGATGAGATTAAAAGAAAAATTGCCTCTAACCACTGAATAAACCCCCCTATTTTATGCATCTGAAGATTGGCTTATTCTGAAGTTTCAGGCATATGTTGCTGTTGTCATACCTTAACAAGTTAGTGTGTTAACTGCCATGAAGTAACTGAGTTCTCTCTTAGCCTGCCATAAAATGTGAGATAAAACGTAGCTTGAACTGCTTTCACAGAGCAAAAATCGCAGGGGCAGAGAGTGTGACAATGGGAATGAGTGTCAACACGAGTGAGTGATGATGTTTAAGCAAGGAGAAGCAGAGAAAATTTGGGCTTTTATCTCTGTTCCAAACATTGTCCAAATATTTAATCCAATTATTTCTTGCAGTAAAATGATATTGTTCAGGATTAGGAACTGGATGTTGATTTGAAACTCTATGTGCAGGCAGGTGCTTTGTTATGAGATAAAGGCTTCTATGCTGTCTCTGCCTGTGTCTCAAAAGAAAAAATCATTTGTGACCAGAAAACTGTTTAGGTTCCTAATCCATGCAGGAAGGCTGCGAGTCCTCCTCTGCTGTAACAACCGGAGAAATGAAGGCAGCTACTTCACACTGGCATCCCTTTTCACTGAATCTCTCTAGATGTCAGTTCTTCTCAGTGTGTTATGTTAAGTACTTGATGTGTAACCCCCAATAACCATATGAAAAATGTAGCTGAGTCTTGGAATTCTAATTCTGAGCCTAAATTATTAAAATTAAGTATATATTAATATATATAGGAAAGTGTTTTTAAAATAGAGATCATGGGGAGTAACTTAATCCAACACAGCAATACAGAGAAGACATACTGAGAGAATGCATTTGTGTGTTCACAATTTTTTTCATCTTACAGTATTTCTCCAACTAACCAATTTTTTAACTCTTGATCTGGCAGGATGTTTAAGTATGAGAAATAGGAAAACAGTAGGAGCATACATATCTGTGCCTTACTGTGGTGTCAGGAGTACTGTACAGAGGGCAGTAATGTCAGTTGTAATGCTGACCATTTGAAAGCGCTGGAGGACCTGTGTAATGCTCATCTATTTGGCCAGGTGCATAAGCATTTTATTGATTGCTGAATGTCTCAGCTGGTGAAATGTCTCCTTTCTGATGTATTGTGGCTTGAAATTATAATGACTTCTTTTCAAACTCCCCAGCTTTTAATTGAGTTTTTTTTCATACTTGATTTGGAAAATGTGGCATCAGTGGTCTGCTGAGTGCATCATACTGCCTAGATACCTTCTGGCTGTGTTTATTATCTTTTCCTATTTTCATAGCCTCTTGTGGGCAAAAAGCTATGAGAGTAGCCAATTGTCACATTTATTGAGTTTTTCAGATTTTCATGTCGTGTTGATGGTTCAACTGCATAGTTTTACTGCACAACTCACTGAGTTATTCAGTCCTTTTCTTGTTACAAGATCTGTCTGTCTGTTTTGGTGTATCTTATCTTGAAAATGTCTGAAGCCTCAGACTTATAAACCAAGAAATGTCATGAGTACTTGAAATAACGAAGTCTTGTTTTATATGAATTTGTGTCTTGAGGTTGACTGATGGTGCTAAAGAAAATGGAAATGCTGCTATTGTTCCTATTGAACTTACGTAAGAGTGCTCTGTCTTGTAGCTAGCCTGCTATATAACAAAGCGTGAACTTCTGCTGTGGTCTTTTTGCCAGTTAGAGCAATTACACAGGCTTCATCCTCTATCTGGTTGCTTGTTCATGCAATGGAAGTTAAAGAAGTTTAATTATTTTTGAGATCTCTAGAAAAATATCAAATACAGTTTGTTCACTACAGTCAATATTTGTAAGGCTGGACAGACACATAGATTGTGTAAAACTTGGTATATGTGGATAGAGGCTATAGTGTGCTGTTGATTTATAAACAGATGAAAATGTAGGAATTCAAGATCATCTTAATTTCAGTAGAATAAGTAATTTCTTTAGTCAGCTTTGAAAATCCCAGTAATAAGATTATTCGAGATTTTTTGTTCAGATCAAAGATATTTTAACTGTATTCCTCCGTAGGTGAGTTGTGATCTCATCATAACTCAGAGCATTCATGGCAGAACTTTAAGATTTTGAAGTAGCATTTTTAGCCTTGGATCAGAATGTGACCCATATGCTTAACTTAAAATTTAAATTCATTAGAGTTACTTAATCTTTTGTTAAAAATATTTAAAAATCTTTTGCATTTAAGTTGAAAACTTTTTTCTTTGTTTTTCTGTTTTTTAGGTCAGATAATGACTTCTAGAATACAATAAGGAAGTGTATTTACTTAATTTCAGCTTTGCACAAGTGTGTGTTAGAAACTAGCAAAAGTTCTTTTTAGAAATAAAAAAGTTATGAATTTTCATATCATTACATATCTTAATGTCCTATCATAAAAATATTTTGTGTACCCTACTGTTGCTCAAGAAAAAATACTTCTAAAGAGGGAAAACAATATTAAGAATAAAGACACTGTTGACAATTCATTCTCTGTGTGATATTTTCATAGTGAAATAATAGGATAAGATCTAAACAGATGTACTGTGTTACTGTAACAAATTTAATGGTTTGTCTTCAGAATTATCCCCTAGCTTTACCAGCAGTAATCAGAGTGCCTCTGGGGTCCCATTTAACAGTTATACTGTTGGTTGCCAGCCCTTGCTGAGAGCAATATGAGACGATGCTGTGGTAAAAAACCTCAGTTCTAATCTTCACAGAGCTATTGGTACTTCTTAGATCCTCTCTGATAAGTAGTTGACCTATCTTCAGGATGGATATTCTGATTTAATTTTGTTTTTTAAAAGCATTTTTGGTAAGTATGGATATTGCTGAAAAACGAAAAGTTGTCTTGTCTACTTGGAATGGGATATTAAATCTACTACACCTAGACAAATAGCAAACAATTAGAATGGCTTTCCAAACAGGATAAAATAAAAAAAAAAATAATAAAAAAGAAAAAACCTGATGAGAAAAGATGAGGAAAAACTGTAAAGTGATTCTCAATAATTATTCATGTACATGCTTATACATAGCAGTAATCTGTGCTTAGTGTGAAACAGATATTTAACTTTTGTTGAGGGAGAGGAAAAGTGATATCCATTTATTTTGTAGTTATTTCAGTATGCCTTGAGGTAAGAATGTGCCTGAGGATAGGTAGAGCAAAGCAGTCGATGTATGGTAACTTATTATGCAAGGATAACTTAGCCATTTGCCAGAGCTCTGTTTTTAAAATCTATCATGCTTTTCAAAATTTGCCTTGTTATGTTTGCTGGTTTTTCAAATAGATTTGGGCAGCCATGCTTTGGTTCTCAATTAAACAGACAATTTCTTTAGGCATTTTTTTGCTGCTTCACTGAAGTAAAGAAAATGTTTTCTATCCATTTATTACATTCACTGGCAGTTTCATTACTCTGAATATTCAAAACTCACAGAGTGAGAATGGCAGCATGGAAGCAATCCAAAATGCTCATGGTTAATGGTGTTTCAAAGAATCATGTTCTGAATTATCTGATAAAAGTGGCACCTCTTTATTAGATTTATTGATGTCATTCTTGCTGAGTTGGGAGCATTGAGTGGAATTGCTAAAGGAAAAAGGAAAACAGAAAATGTTTACTTCTAGAAAGAAGCTGCTTACATTGTAGTTTCAGTATGATACAGTTCTTGGCATTAACCTCTGAACCTTGATTAATTCCAATTCTGTGTTGCAGCTTGTAGGTAGTTTCTCAGAACTGAAACTCATGTAGCTGCCATATGAATATTTTATGTAATATAAAAATGTTTTGTCCTGCTTAGATTGTTTTGAGGGATGGGAAAGAAAGTCCTGATTGCTCTGGTTTCTAGGACCTCATATGTTGCTTGAGTCCCACTGAGTCACAAGACAGTCTTTTCTCAAAATAGAAGAAAATGTGTTTATTTTGTACTCACCTCAGTGCTTTTTCTGTGGACACTTTATAGAACATCTGTTTGTTTTTTCTTATTTAAATTCATCTTCTTTTCTTGTCTTTGGTTTTCTAGTTTGCATTAATATTTAGTGTGTGATAGAATCGGATTTAAAATTTCACAGTATGAGGAATTGAATGAGGCTGAGTTGAATAATCTGAACAGAGTTAAACCATTCTTACATTTCTAGAAAATCTTTATTGCCATTGCTGTGTAAAAGATTTAAATCTGATTCCATCTCTTTTTCATCAATTAATGCACATGCAAAAATAGTATATTTCAGATGTGCTTATGAGAAAATATTTCTACTTACTGTATTAAAACCAAAATAATAATATTTTAGACAGTAGATTTTAATAATCTTATTTCTAAAGTATTCAGAACATGATAATTTTTAGTGTACTGTGCATAGTTTGAAACTGGTGTGTCTGATCCTTTTTCTCTGCTGGTGATAACACTTTTGGTCACAGTTGTCTGCTTTTGCACTGGGAAATTTCTTCAGCAATGTAGGTGCAAAGCCAGTGTTACTGATTTAAATTTCTTCTAAGATCTGTTGTTACCACAACACATGAAGGAACTAGTTGTCTAAATAGCAATCAGCTAAAGACACTTTACATATTTGAAAACCACAACATTTTATCCTGGAAAAATTATCTTTGGGAGCCGTTGAGAAGCCATTGGAAACTTTTGGACTATGTCAGCTTTTAATGTCTGAAGGCTATTTTGGAGATTTTGAGTGGAACTATACACACGTAAAATACCAGCCTTTAACATTTTTGAGACAGCTTAGCTTTGTTAACAGGTTGATCTTCACTATGCAGAATGGATTTAAGCAATCAGCTGAATTCCTAATATGAGGACTGGCTTTACTCTGTTTTTTCTGTATTTTAATTAAATTGCAAGCTGGTGTAATGTTGGTTGTGACTGTAGGCAACAGCAATAAAAACTGACCCAAAATTTAGTTTTGTACTAACACACCCAAGAGGAGAGCCACAGGTGAAGATGGGTTTTGCACACTGTTTAAGAGCTTATCTATAACCTTCTCTCTAGGCTTACCATTCTATTTCTTGAAGCTCTCTGGGGGAATCTGTTTGGACTGTTTCCAGGTAGAACAAATAAAACCATTCTGAAGAGATGCTGAATGAACATAAAATATGACAAATTGGTGTCACCACAAGGAGTACCAGCAGAAAGATTGTCTTTCTGCTTGGAGAAGTCTTGCAGATTTACATCTTGCTATATTTTATCTTAAACTGAAAACTTAAAAACATTTGGAATGGCTGGCAAACAATCCATGTTTGTGAGTGTGATTCTTAATCAAGCCTAGTGTTTATACCATATTTAGTCTGCCTTTGGAAAATTAACTGCAATATGAAGGGCACCTTAGAATGAGTCTATTTTAGGATTTTATTGGAAAAATACTCCAAATATTACAACTGTCCAGGCATATGGAATAGTAATCGCATGCAAATACATTTTCTGATTTTCAGCTCAGCTTTGCCAGCTGAAACTGCTGACTGTGCCTATTTAGTCAGTAAACGTATTATGAAAACTGAGAGTCTATTAAATGGAGAAATGGTGATGAAAACAAGAGACCTAGATACTAAATATACTTTCTTAATCAAGATTATTGAAATTCGACATCTAAAAATAATCTAGAAATTTTTAGTAGTGATCATATTGTGTTTATCAAGATGTTTCTCAGATCCCTTGCTAACCATTCCATCTTGCCTTGGAGAGGACTAGAAGAGCCACAGAAACATTACAACCAACAGACATTAATCAATTTTACTTCCTCATCTCTTTTTAGCTGCTGAATAAAATGAACTTTCTGTAGTTCAACAGAACTTCCATGCACAAAAGACATTGCATTGTTTTGATTGGCTTACTGAAAGAAAAATGAGCTTTAGAACTAATAGTAACTCAGAAAAGGGAATGATGACTTAAAATCCTGTGAAGTACTTTATAAAACTAAATTCTGAGTTGTATCACTGAAGATCTACATCTACACTCATCTTCTTTATTCTTCATCTAAACCAAGCAGTCTTAATTATTTTCACTTCCACTGTGTGTGGAAGGTTAGTGGCGATTCATGGGCAGCAGTAAGCAGTGCTTTTCATGAAGCACATCTGTTTCCACTCAAACGAGCTCACACCAGTTTACAGCAAGTAACACTTATCACAGAAGACTTTTTATTATTTTGCTTGTAAAGTGAATGCTTGTATTCACTAAGGGGAAAAAATGCTCTTTATTTTTGAAAAGAATAAGATCCCACATTTTAGGTGTGATGCGAACAACTGTATTTCCTCAGAATAGAATAAATGCTGATTTATTTATAAAAATGAGTTATGTGTATTTGGATTAACTGTGAAAGAACGAGTAAAGAGCTTATCCAAAAATAGAATAGTTGCATGTCTTTGAAACTCAGATCTAGTCCAAGCAACTAGAACACGAAAAAGCTGTTGCAAAAATTTTTTGAACTGGGCTTTGTTTACACATCAACACTTTTTATCTTCAACACTCTTAAAGGCAAAATTTCTGTGAAAATCTCTGCTGTTGGGCAGTGGCATCAAGCTTAAAATGTAATTGACAAACCACAGAACAGAACTAGGCCTTGTTTCTTCCTAGAAATGGTTATTTTCTTTTGTGTCACTTAAATACTATTTTGTGGAGAATCAATTTAGAAATTGTTCTTTGAGAACTTACATATTCTGTTGATTTGCAGGAGAAAGAGACTCTAAGAAGATAAGCCCATCTGGTCATAAAAATTCATACTTCCTTGATACTTTATATATTAAGTATATGTAAGCTTACTATATAGCTGAGTTCTAAAAATGAAGAAGAGTCAGAGCTTGATCTTACTGTATCACCCGACATGTATGAGATGTGTCCCCATGCAAAGTAAATGACATTCAGAGCTGTAACCAAATCACAAATTAAATGAGTAGACCACATCGTTTGGACTGTCTTCCATGGCTTTTAACTCTTCTGCGTCAGTCAGTACAAAATCTAACATTCATCATTAACTACCTCTGAAGTTAACTTTCATAACAATGTTTCTTCTGGTTTTTGTCAAGATCTGTTACAGAGGTTGGGGTATACAAAAATCCAGCCAAAGAAAGAATTCTAGCTGAGGTCAATAATAGTCCTGTTTTACATAATAAAGTGTAATAATAGGATTTGGGTTACTGACACCAAGCCTTTGAACTAATGGAAAGGTTAAAATTTATAGTGTAGACCCAGTACTTTTTAAAATTACATTGACGATATGTAAAGCTTATGTAGTTCCTATGATAATTAAAACAAATGCTTAATAATAAACAACTGTGGTGTGTTGCAGAGGAATGTAATAAGAAGCATTGCTTATGAAGGGAAGGACTGGAATATTGTACAGGGGAGAACTGGTAGCCTTTAGGAGTGGGTGCAGTTTGTGTTTAAAGACAGAGAAAATGTCTATTTCCAGTTACGGGTTCTCACTTTGATCTGAAGACAAATCAAGGGAACTGCCTGGCTGTCTTGATTCATCAAATGGCTACAGTGAGTCAGCAGTGTGATTTAGCTCTGACTAAGGCAAACATACCTTAAGTAATATCAAGGAAGCTATTTCTAGGACAAACAAAAGTATCAATGCATTTACAAAAGTCAGTGCTAAACTTTGGAGTTCAGGGTGCAAAAATGAGTACATGAATGGAGGGCTTGTCCTCCATAAGGAGCACGCATGGCCTATCTAGTCTATGAGAAGAAACTTGAGAAGAGTTTGTAGATGTATTCTATAACTACATTATGGATGTAGACATCGGTACAGAAGAGGGAAAAGACATTTAACATGAAAGTAAATGATAACATAAGAAACTGAGTACAAACCAGCTGTAGAATAATTTAAGATAGAAATTGGAAGAAGGCAAGCAAGCCTAGGACAGGATTTTTCTTGCATCACTGAGCTCCGTCTTGTCCTATGCTATTAGAAATGGTGTTTTAAAAATAAGGGCATTTTTGCCCCAACTTTCTAATTCTTCTAGAAAGTTTTCAGCGTCAGAATGAATCAGATCCTGAAACTCATGTCTGCCGAACAAAGTGCAGGTAAAAGGCTGAGCTGTTATAAAATGGACATTGGGTCCACAAGTAGGATTACGTGATGACAATACAGCTGCTCGATGACCTGATGATCTGTAGGTGTTCTGTGCCTCATCCTTTTTTCTGTTACTGCATTATATTTTTAGATGTTTAGAATGTCCCTTTGCTTGGATGTGTCAACAGTGAATTAGCATTAAATGGTCTGAGAAAACGGGTTAATATTCTTTAGATTAATATTCTAATCTAAATTAGAATATTAAATATTAAGATTAATATTATTCTTTAATCTTTTGAAATTACTTCTTTGAAAATACATCAAAGATGAGCTTGATTCATAAATATGTTTAGAAGATAAATACAGGAGGGAAAAGAATCCTTTTTTATCATCTCTGTAAAGGTTAGAAATAAATCCTCTATATGCAGTAATTGACCTACATATGTTTTTCCCAGTTTGTTTCAGATCCTTGTGCCAGCAAACCCTGTCACCATGGTAACTGCAGCACTAGCAGTGATGGCTACCTCTGTCTCTGTAGTGAAGGCTATGAGGGAACAAACTGTGAACACTCAATTCACAGCCTTCCAGTCTCTGAACGGACAGAGCTGACATCACTAGAACACAGAATAGTCTCATCCACGCTGGAACCTGACATTGTTCTTCCTCGTTCAAAAGCAACTGTGACGTTACCTACATGGCAGCCAAAAGCCGGACAAAAGGTTGTAGATCTGAAATGGAATGAAACAGAGGTGAGAACATTCTGTCTAAATGAAAATGCAGACGAAAGAACTTTTGTTATCATTGTTGGGTTGTCATATGTGCATGACTTCACTGATGTCTACATAAGAGGACTGAAGATATGATATCTGCCCTGAGTTAGTATGCTAGTAAAATTAAGTGCAAACAAATTTGATACTTGTTAAAAGCAATAGGCTGAAGTTGGCCAACATGTTGTTTTGGGTATTTTTTGAAATGGGATAATATTCTTCCAGTCATTTACATGACAATGTATCTCCAGATACCAAATAATTTTTTTGTCTTTGTTTTTGTTTGGATCAACTTAGTACCAAACTAATGAGCTTGTTGCTGAAGAAATATAATTTCAGTAGACAAAGAATTAAAATCTTTGTGATGTCTTTTTCTTAGCGAAAAATGCATTGTAAAGTAATTTCAGTTAAGTTTATTCAAGAATAAATAGGCACAATGTCTGTTTAAGAAATGTTTCAAGGAGTGTGATTCTTCTGAGGTATTTTCATACACCAGCTAATGTGAAAGTGAACAAGCATGAGTTTAATCCTGGAAAAAAGTATGTTTTTTCATAATTCTTTGCTAGTCCAAATTTGTTTGTGTTTTTACTGTAATATTTATCTAAATCAAATTTTGAAAGGAAAATCAATCTATATAAAATATTTGTTTCATGTGTTATGACGCTCAGATTATATCTGAGGTACAAGTAGTTATAGGGCTGTTTCCCATTTCAGTGGGACTTCTGGAGGGCAGTGTCTGGAGAACAGAGCTTTGTTTCTTGGAATTCCATTTTCCATACCTATTATTTTACAGTAGGACATATGTTGGGCACCAAGTAAGGAGTTTGGAGAAAGCACTGAAGCAGAAACAATGATCTGCTTTTGTTACTTAATTTCAACTCAGTGTTGTCTCTGCATGGGTGCTCCATGTGTCCTGATCAATTAAGGCCATGCCCTTCTCTGTGCTGGATTTCCCTTGTGTGTCTTTCTCAATCTGTGGTATTGTGTAAGTAGCATTTCTGCCTGGTTTGCATTTTAGGTAGATTCACTAAGCATTTTGGCCAAGCAGATCATTCACAAGTGGGTGTTTTAATAGCTGAAACTCACCCTTCTGCATGTCTTCTGTTACCTGAGAAATACATATAGGTTATCAATTGCAAATGAGTTATTAACATAAAGATGGAAATTACTTGTTACCCTGTTATGAAATTACTTGTGTTGATATGTTTTTAATATATTGTGATGGGTTTTTTTCCCAGTGTTTCTAGCGTAACATAATGACCTTCTGTTCTTTAGAATTCACAGTGAGAGAGATGCTCATCCAAAAGAAAGAGATTTCAGTTGCTAATTCAAGACATTGTCTCTGATCTGTATTAAACTAAAGAGAGTTGACTTGCCTGAATGTCTGTATTCCAAAGCCTCTTTGGTGAAGGTTTCAAGACTAAAAAGTGTTAAGCAGGAAAATACTACCTTTTCTCATAGCTTTAAAAGCTTTGCAAAGCTTAATCCTTTCTTGTACTCTTAAAAGGGAAAAAATTAAATAACTCTAGGTTTTGTATTGCAAAAAATCTACTGTTTTGATCTTCCTTGAGATTTGGGGGCAAGAAAAGCTGCTCTTACTATTTTTTTTGTTGTTGTTTTTTAAATCTTCCAAGTCAGCCTGTTTCACATTATTCTGTACTGATACTGCAAGTGAACTAATGTTCTTCATACTTTTTTGCCTGTCTGCGCAGAGAGAAATTTTGCAGAATCTCTCCAAATGAAAGCTCTCACTATCTTGCAAGGATGACGTTTCCATGGAAGCTTTTTCAGGAAATTTTGGGAACTCAAAAAATGAGCACCTGGGCAAAGTAAACAGAGAGAGGCATGATATATGGCTACAGTCTTTTTTTTTTCTGTATTCCTTAGACGTTAGTGATATGCTTGCCAGTGCTTGCTTTACTGAATGTTCTCAGTAATATCTGCACCAGTAGCCAACATAGAGATGTCTTTAGATACTATTTCATTTCTCAGAGATCACTTGCTATATTTTCCTGATATGCAGCTAGGGGCTACAAACACAGATACTCTTTATCATACATATTTGCAAAGCACAAACCAAAACATCTCTAAAAGCTCAACATGCTCAAACAAAACTTACATGAAGTTCACACAAACCTTAGTTTAGTATATTCCATTGCTAAAGATGTTTAATGAATTGCTATAAATATTAGCTTTCTTAAAAACCAAAATTTTGGTATCCTCTTTAAGGACAGAAATATGCTATAGAAAATTCAGTGAGTGCGATTATGTCATGATACTGAAGCCCTGCTTGTCTGAATCTATTCTGGTGGGTAGGCTCAGGACTTTTGGTTATCCAATGCTGTCTTTTACAAGTATCTGGATTCTTTAACTACTCCTTCAGGAATCACCCTGTCTTGGAGTCTTTGAAAGCCTGAGAAAAAACAAAAACAAACCCCCCAAAACAAGAAGACAAAAACCCCAAAACAAGAAGACAAAATCAACAAAACAAGAAAGCAAACTACCAAACAATAAAAAAGCCCACAAACAAACAAAACCCAAACCAAACCCTGATGGCTTTACTGCCTTTCAGTGTTTTGGTGTAGAAGTGTCTATGGCTGAGTTGGTGGATTTTGGTTGAAGTTTATGTCCTAGCTTATTCTCCAGTGACCTGAACTCATACACTGCTTGTGAAGATTTGACTATGTGGAATTTTTGCTCAATGAGCTTGTTTCCACAGTTTACCTTTGCTATTTAGAACAACTCCATACACTCTGGAAGAAGAAAATAACTTTATTTGTTCAAGGAAGTAATATTTATTGAATGCCTGTGTTGAGGTTCAACCAAGGAATAGGGAGCTGAGCCTCACACAGCCACTTGTTCAGTCTCCCACCTAGTGGGATGGGAGAGAGAACTGAAAGGGTAAAAGTGTGAAAGCTCACAGGTTGAGTTAGTTAATTTAAAAAAGAAAGAGAAAGAAAACAATAAAGCAAACCCCCAAACAAAACAAAAACTGACGCTCAGTTGGTCTCTGAGCAACAGCAGCCCTGGTCAAGTTCCACCCTATTTTTATTGCTGCAAATGACATCATATGGTATGGAATGTCCCTTTGGTCAGTTGGGGTCACCTGTCTGTGTTCCGCAAACTTGTTGTGCACCCCTAGCCTACTTGCTGGCAGGGCAGTCTGAGAAACAGAAAAGGCCTTGATGCTACGTTCAGTAACGGCTAAAACATGCCCTGACTGTTTTATTAACAGTCATTATTAACACTGTTTTCGTCACAAATCCAAAAACTAGCACCATAGAAGCCACTGTGAAGAAATTAACTCTATCCCAGCCCAAACCAGTACGGACTGTTAGATTTCAGGAAGTTGACATTGATTTTGGTGGCCAGCTTTAGACAGGAAGGCATCTGGCTTATATGATTATCCAGGCTATCTGTCTGAAAAAGTATCATTGTTTAAGGTAACCTACTGTGCCTGCTGAAGCATCTACCTTTTGGTGTAATATTGGTATTGTTAACCTGTGACAGAAATACAGTTTTAATAGTGTAATCTAAAGGACTGCCAACGCTAGAATGCACTGGATCCTCATGGCAGCTGATTGCTGACTCCACAAAGTGGCTTTTGCGCAGATGAGCCAAGAAACACAGACTGCTGGCTATAGAATTCTCTGGGTGGATATGCAGCCTTCCTTAGATGACATTTCAGTGCTGTAATAACTGGAAAGCTTTCTTCATTTGATACTGTTTTTGGATGCAGTCTGTCAGTCTTCCCTTGGTGTTCTTCAGAGAGGCACTACTCCTACTCTAAACACTTTTGATTTTCTCTCCCACTGGTGAGATACGTTAGAAGTAAAGCCTTTATTTTCTTTCTATTCTGGTTTTGTTGGTTTTTTTTTTTTTTTTTTTTTCAAATGTTGCTCCATGTGGAACACTGGAGGGTAGAAACAAATACACTCAAGTGGAGGCTAAGCTGTGTGACACTAGATTGTCAGAAGTGGTAGTTTTTCCATGCTACAGGGCAAGAGAATTGCTTTTTTTTTTTTTCCCTTGTATAATTTTGTTCTGTCTAAATGGCACTTCTATGCCAGAAACAATCCTGGCTTATTGCTTGGTATCTTGACTACAAGGAGATAGTAATTGACCCCTCTCTTATGGTTCTATTATATTGCCTTTTATTTTCCTGCTTTTTAATTCTTTGCAGACAGATGTTCAAGATCTTATAGGCAGGATCTAACCTGTTTTCTTTCTTTCGTGTACTATTTTTCTCATGTTTTATTTCTTAGAATATAAGAGAGACCTCTTGTTACCCTTAGAGGGCTGGAAAAGAAAAAAATCCTGCAGGCCTTATCTTAATGGAAAGGTAGTTATATGTTCAGAAAAGGCAAAATTGCATGTTATGAAACTTGCTTTATTGAATTGAAAGTTAATAAGTAAACACTTAGAAGAAAATTTGGAAGAATTGGCATTTGCAAGAGCATGCCTCATAATGCATTCATTATGGCAGTTTCTGTCCTACTGAAGAAATGAAAGGTTATCTTTCTTAATGACCATGTCAATTTTCACCCAGAACAAAGCCTTGTTTTTCTCAATGAAGTAATTTTCATACTCTTCTATTAACATAATGTCTTTTCTAATATGTTTAAATCTTTAGGCATAAAGTTTCTTCTTTTAAGCACTGATTTATTTTTATTTTTTTTTTTTCTGTAGGATGATTTTGTATCCACCTCTTGTTTAGTTTGAGAACAATGTGTGGAAATGATGTGTGCATTTGTGTATTCCATATAATTCCAGACTCATTTGCCCCACTTTGCTTTGGTGTCAAGAAGATTTCTTTATTGTCCTGTTAGGCAGTAAATACAGGAGAATGGCTTTTTTGAGATGGAAAGACAAGAGATTAACCAAAGAGAACCTTCACAGCTAGCACAGGAGGAAAGTGTCAATTTAAAACACGCAGGTGCCTGTGTGTCCATGTGAATATTGCACACGCACATGTGCACGTTCTTACTTGTGTAACCTTTAGGGATATTTTCAAAATGAAGCACTCTTATTGTATGTTGGGCTGGGGTTTTATAAAAGCCATTATATTAATGAAGTTACAATGGCAATTTACAGGAAAGACTTAGTAGGAAATTGGCTCATAGGGTGAATTTTTACTAACAAAATCACAGTGCAGGTGAGGTTGGAATGGGCCATTGGATATTGTCTAGTCCAGCCCCCTTGTTCAGAGCAGGGTCAGCTGGAGTGGGCTGCTCAGAACTGTGTTCAGTCGAGTGTTAAATAAAGCACAGAGAAAGTCCACAAGGTACCCTCTTCCAGTGTTTATTAGTTTTCAGAGATATTTGTTAATATCTTTTTATTGAGGTAGTGAAGAATTGCTAGGCTCAGCGTGAATGTGGTCATTCCACTTACAGACCATTTTTAAGTTTGAGGAAAATGTGATATGTTTTGCAAGAAGTAAAAGCCTTCTGCAATTCTTCAGACTCAGGGGTTTGAGATACAAAAGAAATGTAAACTTGTAGCATGGTAGCAGAATGGCTGTATTTTGCACTGTACAGGATTAGTCTGCCCGTGCTGATAAGGCCTTGTAGAGTTACATATGTCTGGTCAGCTTTCTAAGAAGCATACTATGAAATTTCATATACAATAAAAATCTTCAGAGAACTACTTTCAGTAGTGAGAGGCTGTGTTTGTGTATCCCAGCATAAATACAGACTTAGAGTCTGTATGTTACTTTTCTTAGCCTCGTTGAATTAAAGGCTAGTACAATTAATTTATCGAAGTAGTAAAAGCGTTCATGTAAAAATATTGCCTTGGGATTTATGTATGTATTTCAGCACTTGTCGAACTGAGTGTATATCTCATTGTTCTGGTTGGTGTGTAGGGCATAAGAGTATCTGTACAATTCACACTATTTTTTTTTTTCAGAAAAGTTGTAATATGAAAGAACAGTCTGTTGCTCTCTTCTTAGGTAACACCTGATTTCCTTTGCAGTCTCATCTACACTACTGCTATGGCCTAGTAAGGTAATCTTCTAGTCAAGTCACTGCTGTCTTGTTAAGCTCCAGGGAGCTTATTCTTGTGGAGATTTCACTATTGCCTTTTTAGAATCATAGAATAGTTTGGGTTGGAAACAACCTCAAGACCATCTAGTTCCAACCCCACTTCCATGGGCAGGGACTCCTTCCACTACACCAGGTTGCTCCAGGCAACAGGGAACCAACCTGGCCGTGAAGACTTCCAGGTATGGGTAGCCATAGCTTCTCTGGGCAACCTGTTCCAGTGCCTTACTACTCACAGGTTGTATGGGAGGTGATCCAGAAGAGGATAGGATAGGAATACTCTTTATTTTACCTTCTAAAAAATGCTTAAGTATATTTTTCCAGTGAGTTCTGTTTTAAATATCTCCTACCAGTTCTGGCAACTTGTGTGGTGTTTTGTTTTTTGTTTTTTTTTTTGTTTAATTTGGGAGTAAGACTTACAGATTTTTTTTGTCTTCTAAATGTTCTTTCTTATTGTAATTCCATGGCAGTTTTTATCCTCATTCTTCAATCTTTCAGTTTTGCACAGAAGTCTGTTAAGACAGGAAAGAGACATACTTAAAATCTTTATTCCAGTTTCCCATAGCTGTAGAAAAACTGTGTGTAATTTACTTCCTAATTCAGGTGTTAAAGAAATATTTTAATCTCCCTAATATTTGTCTGAAATAAGACACTAATAGAACCATTTTTTCATGCTTATGAAAGCTGCTGCTTCTTACTGTGGTGTGTTTGGGTTGGTCTTTTTTTTTAAATTTTTTTTCTCTCATCCACTTACTGGGATTTTTAATATGAAAAAAAAATTAAGCTTTTGTAAAATTCTATTCTGGTGTCCTCCTGGTTCGGATGATTATTTTGTCTGACCCTTGAAGCATGAAATCAAGGTCAATTGCAAATGGAGTTTCTAGAGAAAGACATTGAACATCACAGATCTCTTAACGGAAAAGTCAAAATCTGAATTTTGCATTTCTATCTACTGACTCCCATTGAAATATTGCCTATATGTGTGCTTTTCATGCTGAGTAATCCTTAATTCTGATGTATTTGCAAATCAAAGTATTTTTGGTTTGGTTTTTTTTTCCCCCCATTTTCTCAAGTTTAAATCTCAGCTCTTGTTGCGCAGCCACTTTGTTCATCTCTGTCTTCTTTAATTTTTTTTGTCATTTTTTTAATTCTAGTTTCAAAGAGATCAATGCCTTTTACAAACTTCTAATATTGAATACTAAGGTAAATGAAATGCTTAAATTACATTTCTTTCCCCTTTGTGTTCCAAGGTGATAGATGCATGAAATTGTAAAATTATAGAAATACTTTAAAAGTGAGTGTATTTTTAGATGTAGGAGAAAACTGTGTGAGAAGAGAGATGTTGACTGCTTTTTTTTTTAATTTTTTTTTTTTTGGTCCCAGTAGGAATATAGATTCACAAAGAAAATGCAAGTTAAAATGTTGGCAAATATGAAGAGTGTTAGCCAAAATAATTTTGGATTCATTGTGCTTTGAATGTTAGCACCATAATTTTGACTACTAAAACTGAAAAACTTGTAATGGATATAATTCCTCCCCTCCCCCCCCAATCTATTTGAACAAATACAATAAAACTGCATCTCACTTTATTTTCATAAACTACATGTATTTATTATATGTGCCAGAGAATTTAACAATGAATCATGTAATCTAGATATTTTTTGGAAATGTGAATAATTATTTGTCTTGCCTGAGTCAAAATCACCTCTGAATCTCCTAAAAATTACTACTTGCATCATATTCTGGACATATTGTTCATGTTTTCACAGATATTTCATAGTAATGTTGAAATACAAATTTGTATTTTACTTAAATTTACATATTTATGATTTTCTTTAATGGATGATTAATTCAGGGAGTGTGTCAGGGTTGCATTTTTGCTTTGCCAATGAGTATTCTAGGTAACTGAAAAAATTTGAAGATGAAATGAACTGGTTTCTTTACAGTGTGCTATTTCATAGGCAAGCTGATGAAGATATCTGAAAACTGCTTAATTAAAGTTAATGATGATGTTAATTTAGGTGATAGACTCAACTATGCCATAAAAAATTACTTATTTGAAACAAAGGTATCACTGGAAATGCTAATGGTTTTCAAACTGCGTATATGAAATACCTACAAGACACCACAGATTTGGCAAATACATCCTTTCACTATCAACTGTGTTCATAATTTTCTTCCATCTGAAAACACTGTGTGTCCAAGCAATTTTTCCCTGGAAATAATAAAAATGGGTAAGTGGGCCAGTATTTTGTTAATCTATGTTTGAAAAAAAAAAATAAATTTCAATATAGTAGAAAGACAATATCAGTATTTGCTATTATAAATCCTCCAAGATCACCTAAATTAATGATGCAACATTTTTTTGGAAGTGGCAAATGTCAGAGCTTTATTTATTATTTTAAAAGACCAGAAGCCTATCAATTTTCTAAACATGATCTTTTTTAAAGGAAGTTGATTTTAGAAGTTCACACTTACGTGCTGGACATTTTTGTTAAAACAAAAAACTAAAGAATGGTTATATGAATTCTTGGAATACTTGATAGCATAAAAATTTTGGTGACTGTTCTGGTCTGTCCTGATGATTTTTAAAAGAAGACTGTTGGACTTTTTGTGTTACTTTCTAAAAAATCTTTCACGGTTTCTTTGGCCAGATTTACTGGTTTAGTGTTATTTAAAACTACTTTTATTTTCAGATAACCCCAGATGTGGCTTGTGGAAATGCCAGTTCCAATAACTCTGCTGGAGGCCGGCTTATCTCCTTTGAAGTTCCACAGAATACATCAATAAAGTGAGAATATTTTTCATATGCAATGAAATATAAAAATGCCTCTATTTTAATTTGCCTGGATACTTTAGATAACAGTTTTTCAGATAAGCAGGTTTGTCAAATGACTATGAAAGAACTTCAGACAGACTTCAGGCATCTAGCAGTGCCATGTCAGCTCTTTGCTTGACATAATTTTTCCCACATATTTAGTGTTTTAGAGGGTGTAAGCAGGTAAACTGTCTCTGGGCTATCAGAATGCATTAGAAATTAGGGCAGATGTGTTGAAGATGTCAGTGTGGAGAAGATACAACCTTTCCATTCTCCTTCATTCAGGGAATGCTTATTTCGCCCTCTAATCTTAAAATGCAGTTGCTAGTAGAAAGTGTTATTATTGACTATATACATTCATGTATTTTGTGCACTTGTATTTGATTTCTGGATTATTGTTTGGGTGTCATCATCAGCTGTGAAATCTTTGTGCATGTCCTGCAAACACATTTCTCAAACATTCTAATTGATTCTATGTCATTCACTTTTCAAACTCATGCTTTTTTGATTTAATACTTGCTTTGTTATTTTAATTAACAGAACACAATTTCCTGGAAAGATCTGATTCTGTCAGATGGGATGAGACATCTTCTTATTGGAAATTGTATTTAAAATAAAAATCTGCCAACGTAGTTCTCTGGCTCACAGCTTTACAGCAATTTTAGACATACATTTTCCCCAAATAGCCTACTTTTATCATACTGTCATTTTATCTTTCAGAATCCCAGCTTTCAGTTAAAAAAGGCCATGCTCACAGGAAAAAACAAACTGATGCAAGCAGACAAGCTGCAGACAGTTTGGAGCAGTAACTGTTAAACGTGGGAGCTGTCCTACTCTTCCCACATCATGCTCATTCATGAGTGTTAAGCCTAAGTCAGGAAGAGATCTGAAAGTGCGGATGCTCTGTAAGCAAACAAGTGTCTTTTCATGAAGTTAGGAATAAGCTGGTGTTTGTGGAATCTACAGCTGTATTTAGGACCCTTATTAGAGGGACCCCATTTTAAAGGAGGTTGCAGAATACACAGTCATTTTTGGTCATTTTTTTACACTATATATCTTTAGCAGTGATTTATATCTAGGTAGATTAATGCAGGTCAATATCTATCTTTATTTCATTCTATTTCCTTTAAAGGTCCAAGTAACATCTCTGGTTCAATTGCTACCTATGGAAGGAAAATAATTTCAGTTTAATAATTTTACTTTGTTTTGATTGTCAGGCATGACCTAAACTGTAAAACTGGCTGCTATCTTGTTCTCAAAGTGAGGTGGTCAGCTTTGGGTGTAGCAATGGGGATTGTTCTTAAAAAGGACGCAAAATACTATTGAAAATTTTGCTTCTTATGATGGCTAGTTGAAATATTTTTTCAACTTGTGTCAAACATGATTACAAAATTTTGCATTTCTTGTTTTGGGTGCAAATAGGAAGTGACAAGGGAAAACTGCCTTGTGTTTTTAGCAGGGTTGAAACAATTTTAGTACAGGACATTGTGGAACAGAACTTCGTCTCTGGGTATTTCTAGGCCTGTTTTCAGCAGGGG
>NW_009929047.1:30783-32480 GCF_000696875.1 Nestor notabilis
TTCAGAAGTTGGATGCAGATGCATTTGAATTTTTGGAGGATTGTTCAAACTTATTTGGGTTCCTTTCGAGGAAATTAATGCCAATATTTGGGTACTTGCCAGAAACATGGCAGGTTTTTATTTTTTGTTTGTGGAGGTGAGTAGGGAAAAAAGTATTCTGACATAGATACAGTGCTCCCTAGTGGAGCCGACAGTATATATGCAGTTGTGAATACTTACCCAATCTGTCAGTATTTAGGAACACGGTGTACTCAGTGACCTTGGGACCATTACATGACTCACTTGATTTACAAGAATAAGCTGTTCTGAACCTTCAATCTGGTATGTCAAACATGAGGATTTCTACCAGGATCCGTCTCCCTGTATCAAACGAATATTTAATGTACTTCAGCAAACAAGAGGGCTGGAAGTAGTTTGGCTGCAGAGAATGATGTAGATACAGAATGGAGGAACTATTCAAAAAGGCATGAATAGAAAGACTGAGTAAGAATGCTTTTATGTAATGTTTGTGAAAAACTCTTCATGCCCACTAAGATGACGTCATTCAAATATTAGAAATTGAGAATCTATTATTAAATATTACTTTTGAAGCATTTTTTATTTTTATGGACATGCTAAAACCCTTCAGGCCTTTTCTTGATTCCACATGTGCTACACATAAGTTTTTCTACTTTGTTGATAAACTTTTGTCCTGCAGTAATGTACTTCCCAGTAACACCCATTTCCCCTACTGTAAATATTCTTATGATTTCTTTTGTCAGAATAAGGCAAGATGCTACTGCTTCTCTTATCCTGCTATGGAAGGTCACAACCACTGGATTTAAACAGTGTTCACTTATTGATGGCAGAAGTGTCACTCTTCTCCAGGCACTGGGTGGACTTGTTCTTTCAGAAGACATGCTTGCATTAGGAAACAACTACTTTATTGGTGAGTAACATGCTGACATTTTGTTTATCACCTTTAGGTGACAGCTGATAGTTTACCCAATTTTTAGAGAAAAAAAGAGGTAATTCCCTTAGTTTAAGTGCTGCTGAAGGATCCAGATGTTGGGACCATTTTTTAGATCTTGGTTCATTCAAAGCACACAAGTGGTACACTGAATTTTTACAGAGGTGGCATGATTCAGTTTAAAATCTAGATGATGATTTTTGCCTGATACCTTTAGATAATGCAAGGTAGTTTATATGTTGTATTTTAATCAACCATGAAGCTTTTGGTAAATGCTACAGTAAATAGCTCTGAATGTTTCAGTGTTTCTTTCTCAGATATATTATCCTGGGATACTTTGTAAAGAAGCTTGTCTGTGCACAGTAAACTTGAAAAAATATATTAAAATATTATAGAAAATCTGATCTTCTAACAGTGTTTACTTGCATTACTTCTTTTCTAGTTTTGTCTCTGAGTATGAAATCTTAGAAATATATGTTTCATTGGGCAATTAAATGTTAAGTATGTTTGTGGAAGGGATGCAATGAAAATAGGCTGATATGTTATTTTTGTCTGTATGGGAAATAATACTGATTTAATACACTATTTATGCACAGACACAATAGACTTAATTAAATTGAGCTTTCTGGGCAGACAGTTTATTACACCAATGACATGAAACTGAAGTCATTGTAATAACAACATTTATTGTAATCTTCTTGAAATACTGTATATCTTATCATAGAATCATAGAATCATAGAATCACAG
>NW_009929048.1:0-353 GCF_000696875.1 Nestor notabilis
TGTCTCGCTGGGTCTCTCTGTACAAATGGGGTACGGAGAGGACTCGTTGGCAGGGACTCAGGGGCCATTTAAAGCATCTTAGACTCACAGAATGATTTGGGTTGGAAAACACCTTGAGATCATCCAGTTCCAACCCCCTGCCTCGGGCAGGGACACCTCGCACTAAGACCACGTCACCCAGCCTGGCCTCGAGCACTGCAGGGGATGGAGCATTCACAACACCCTTGGGTGCTGTGCCAGCACCTCAGCACCCTCGCAGTAAAGAACCTCGTCCTTATCTCTAACCACTGCAAACACTTCGTTGCCAACTGCAGCAGTAGGAGCGGGGAGGGGTGAGCCACAGGGGGGAGCAG
>NW_009929048.1:470-2537 GCF_000696875.1 Nestor notabilis
CGCGCCTGGAGCAGAAGAGACAAGGAGCCGCGTTACGGTGCCTTCCGCGGCCATCTCGGCGTGTTTCATGTGCAAAAGGCGTTGTCGGTGGGTTCTGGTTCTGGTGTCCGAGCATCAGAGGAGAAGAGCCTTTAAGCAGCGCTGCCCCCGTCTGCACCACCAGAGCACCAAGTCATCGCACGCTGTGTCCCAGCATCCGCATCCCAGCATCTGCATCCCAGCATCCGCACAAGGCAGCTCCGGGCGCTGACGATACCACCGGGAGCTGTGTACCACAAGCAGGAGCAGCCCCTCTGCTGGGGCTCAGCAGCAGGGCAAGGTGCGAGATGAGGAGCCTGCTCCCTTCCTGCTGGGGAGGCCGGAGCATCCTGAGTGGTGCAGCTAAAACAGGGGAATACACGACCCGGGTGCTGCTTTCCCCGGGAGCTCCTTTGGGATTTTAGGTATCTTTTGGGAATACTCCCCTACTTCAGCTTCGTACGTTCTTCTTCTAAGGCATTAACAGAGCACGAAGGTAAAGTCTGCACGAATAAGCTGCTGAAGCTGGGAGCTTGTGGTGGGGAGTCAACGAAGAGCCAGGACTCACCTGTGAGGTGCCAGCTGGGACCCCGCGCAAGGTGAAGCTTCTTATTCTGGCCCCACCTGCAAGCAAACACCCCTGAGACATCAGCATCATGCATTGTCGCCTGCATCACCGGAGCAGGGCATGGAATGGGGTCACAGGATGACACACACACACAGAGGTCTGTGTTCAGGGCGTCCTGGTTGGCATTTGGCAGCTCCCAAAGGAAGTTCGAGTGGGATCCGCTCTCCCTTCCGTTCAGGAGCATCTTGGAAGCATTCACCTCGTGCCTGCAGCAGGCACTGGAGGCAGCGCTGCAAGGCACTGAGCTGGACCCATTTCCCCTCTACTCCTGTGCATGGCCAAGCGTCAAGCAGGGAATTGCAAGGTAAAATGGACATGAAAATGCTTCACCCGCTCCAGGGCCTCACCTGCGGGCTCAGGGACGGGCTCAGGTCGAGCAGGGAAGGAGCTGCTGCCGACAAGGAGGGCTGTAATCAAGCAGAGATGAGAAACGTCTCCATCACATGCTGTGTCCACCTCCTCCTTAGTGACCTGCAGGCACTGGAAGGGGTTCAGGCCACGACATGGGCAGAGATTTCCGGAGCTGCGGGGATCTCCTGGCTGGGAGCAGATGGATCAAGCTGGGGCCTCTCAGGGCATCTTTACCAGGACACGAAAGGAAGCCCAACAGTGAAGTTGGAGCCTCTGGTGCCAGAGGAAGGCAAGTTCCTTCACAACTGATGGAGAAGAGCCCATTGGCCACCGGAAGGCTGGATTCTGACCACAAAGTGTTCACAACCAGCAAATGAAGAGTGAATGACTCTGGGTTGTCCCACTGGGCTCAGGGTTCCTCCGAAATGGACTGCAGGGACCCAACAGGTCATCACTGGTGAGGAGAGTTTCCGTGGCATGTTGTGACCTGCTTCTGCGAGGGGGGGGTGACTTGGGGACACAGGGAGGGGTTCCCAAAACTAACATGGAACATGGGTGACCTCAGGGTGAAGAAATAGTCACGACTTACGTGTGCGTCACCCCCGGGGCACAAAGAGCTCTTGGAAGGGTAAAACTACACATGAACGACCTGTTCTCACATAGATGGTTTATTCCCTCGAGCAGACAGATGATGACAACTTACTTTTGGGCTCGTAACCCCACGGCTTATAATCGGGATCCAGCCGAGCAGCTTGGTTCGCGCCGACAATGCCGTCATCTGGAATGGAGCACAGCTCAGGGGGGTTTCCATGCTCAAAGAGGAAGCCCACGTTCAAGAACAGGAGGAAAACGTGGTCGCCTACGGTTGGCGTGGGCAGGAGAACGTGAAGGGCTGCACTCGTGTGACCCTTGTGTGTTCCCGCGGGCCAGGGACTTGCGTTGCCAACAAGTAGTACGGGCTGCATCGAAAGGAGCAGGTCCAAGGAGGTGATCCTGCCCCTCTGCTCTGCTCTGTGAGGCCCCACTTGGATGCTACATCCAGTTCTGGTGTCCTCAGCGTAAGGACATGG
>NW_009929049.1:0-241 GCF_000696875.1 Nestor notabilis
GAGAACGTGCTGGAGGCCAGCGTGGCCGAGATCAACGTGCTGCTGCACTGAGGGCGCCCCCCAAACCCACCCCAAGGCCGCCCCCGGGGGGGGTTCAGGGCTGGAGGCCCCTGAAGGTGGTGGGTTTGGGGGTGTTGGAGGTGTGGGAGCCTCCCAGATGATGGGTTTGGGGGTCTAGGCTCAACCTGGATGATGGGTTTGGGGGTCTAGGCTCAACCTGGATGGTGGGTTTGGGGGTGTG
>NW_009929049.1:387-695 GCF_000696875.1 Nestor notabilis
TGTTGGAGGTGTGGAACCCACGTGGGTGATGGGTTTGGGGGTCTTCATGTATCCCAGATGATGGGTCTGGGGGTCTAGACTCAACCTAGATGATGGGTTTGGGGGTCTAGACCCCATGAGGATGGTGGGTTTGGGGGTTCTGAGGGGCTGGAGCCCACCTGGATGATGTGCAACCCACTTGGACAATGGATTTGGGGGTCTGGAGCCAACCCAGATGGTGGGTTCGGGGGTGTTGGAGGTGTGGAACCCCCATAGATGATGGCTTTGGGTGTCCTGGGACCCCCACGTTGATAAAAAGGGGGGGTTTG
>NW_009929050.1:0-1921 GCF_000696875.1 Nestor notabilis
GGCTCTAGTGGAAGGTGTCCCTGCCCGGGGCAGGGTTTGGAGCTGGAGGAGCCTTGAGGTCCTTTCCGAACCAGACCCGCCTGTAATCTGGACAGGAGGAGGGAAGCACACTGCCCTAGGTCCCTGCAGCCTCGGCACCACACCATGTGCAGCAAATGTTTTCAGGCGCGTTAGCCATGGCAGGGAGCGGGAGCTGCTTCCTGTGGAGAGGAACACACTGTCAGTGAACAGAGTCCACAGTTGGTTGTAGTGAACTGGGGAGGGTTATAGCCCCCCTGCTGAAGTCAAGTCAGTGCATTTCACTTGTGAGTATTCTGTCTGCCTTTGAGAGAAATTAAACAATGACAAATGGTAAATACATTCCCCGAGAAGTAAAATAGTGCAACTTGTCCCCATTGGGAGCGCTCAGAATGGAGCAAGCTGGTAATGAATTCAAGAGTAAAAGGTGAGAGGATGCAGATGTGCAGGCAGGCAGGACTGCAGACCTGTGCACAGAGGCACTTCCAACCCTGATGTAAGCAGTGCCCAAATGAGACAGGAGGAAGCTTTATTTCAGCTACCCTAAGCTGTCGAAGCAATGTAACAAATACATATAATACAGCAAAACTGCCACAGAAGGCTGTAATTAACAACAGCATAACAATTAATGGTGTAATATTAATGCTGTTAAAATAGCCCGTGGCCTGCGTCAGCCTGCTGAGCAGAGGCAGCTTGCACAGGACCCAGCGTCAGATCTGGCCTCTTCCGGCACGTCCTCACCTGCACAATATGCAATACGGAGGGGAAAGCAGCCAGTGAACTGAAGCTGTTCCTTCCTTTAATGATGGGTGCAGTGTTCCATTTGGATCCCAGCTTTAGTATTCCCAACACAGGCATGGGATTCCCTGTTGGGAATCTGTAGTTAGGTTCATCATAAAACACATAAAGTGATCAATGTGGCTCTAGTCCTTCTTGAATAGCAGTTTTCCATGTTCAAGGGTTTTGGGGTTATTTGCTTATGTATGAATAAATACTTTGGTGTGAGAGGGAATGTGTTCACTTTTTACACAATTCATAGGCTTATATAGGAAGACGTCCTCACTCCTTATAACTAGTAGTTGGACACATCTTTTGAAAATCTGCTTCTCATATATGCTTTTACTCCCCTTTTCCTAAGGAAATGTGAACTCCTTGAGAAGTGTCTCTCCTTTTCCAGCAGTGTCTGGACTATTGGATAATTTCAGCCAGCAAGCAGGAGGTTTCAAAGATGGAACTAAGTTCCTGCTGGTCTCAAGAAAAGAGGCACAGCTGGCTGTGAGACAGTGGGGATCCCATGGGAGAGGCTTCCAGAAGGCACCCTGGAGCCTCAGGGACTGAGCCTGCCAGAGGGTAGGTTTTCCAGTGTTGGTGCATGCTGTGCATACCGTTTGGGTTTGCTGTTTCTATACAGAAAAATCTTATGTAGAATTTATAATGGAGCACACAGCAATTACTTCCTTTTAATCTCAAAACAGCCTTCTAAAAATAACCAACCAGCCTCTCGTAACACTTTTTAAATTATTGAAACTTTTGGCATTCTGCACAAAAAATGCCATTTTTTCCTCAATACTCAGAATTTCAACAACAGTTGTGATGATTTTTCATTCAAAAAGCATGAATACTTTGAAAAAGGGGAAAGTTTTTTCTTAAAAGTAGTGTCCTTTTTCATGCTATTCAAATCTAGACTTTAATGTTACAAAGAAAGTCAGGGGATTGACGAATGAGAACCCAAGTCCTTGATCTCATGGCTGGGTTTGTGCATGTGGAAGCCATTGTTAGCAAAGGCAGTTTACAGTCAAATTACAGTCAAATTTATGGAGAGTCAGTTTAAAACACTGCCACTCACAATTCTAAGTATTAATCCCTTAAAAAGGTATTTTAAAATATTAAAATTAATTAAATA
>NW_009929051.1:0-1480 GCF_000696875.1 Nestor notabilis
GGGGGACCGTGCCCCATCCTCAGGGGCCGTGGGATGTGCCTGGACCTGTGCAGCCTTGATGAGGACTGTCCCCAGGGGCACAAGTGCTGCAGCAACGGCTGTGGCCACTTCTGCACACAGGGGAAGGGGCACCGGGCCACCAAGCTGGGGCCAGCACCAGGGCAGACCCGTGTGAAGGGCAGAGTCTTCAGCATGCTCCTGGCTCCACATCACCACAGCCTGTTTCTGCTGCTGCACCACTGCTCTGCTCCCAGCAGAGATGTGCTTTTGAGTCAAGAGGACCTGAGGGGACATGGAGCTAGATGAAGCTGCTGCCAGAGCTAGCCATGCTCAGCAGCAGCCATGGCCTCCACAGTCTCAGGACTCCCTAAAACCATGTCCTTCTTTTCAGACGCTGCATGACGCAAGAGCAGCTCCTCTGCAGCAGGAAGCCACCTTCAGAAGGGGACATGGGACCAGCTGGCTTGTCCCCTCTCCACCACCTCCAGCAATAAAGCATGTGCTTGTCCAGCTGCCCCCCAAGTCTTCGCAGTGCAGGCTGACCCCACCAGACACTGGGACAGGCCTGGGGCTCACTGGGGCAGGGATGGCCCTACCAGGACTGGGGCTGGTGGCTCAGCCCACGCCAGGATCGCTTCACCAGGGGCCAGTGAAGTGGTGCAGACACAGACCCGAGGCTGTGGGACAGGCATCCCCCAGCATTCACCAAAGCTGGGTCTGTTCCTCCTCCATCAGGTCACTTTACCTCCCAGCCAGGTCACATCAGCAGCTTGAGGGCAGAGCTGGGGCCGGGAGCCCATTCAGGGGCAGTGGGAGCTGCAGGGTGGTGGCTGGGTGAGCCCTGGATGTGGTGCTGCTGAGAGCACCCACCACCTGGTGCCAGCACAGGAGGGCGACCCAGAGGGATGGGCACTGCCTGCACAGGCAGGAAGGACGAGACCCAGACGTGCTCATCCAAGGACCTGTCCTTGTATTGAAGTGTCACTGCCCAGGGAGGGTCAGGCTCCTCCTGCCGGGCACCATGGCGCAGGAGGGGACAGCTATGCCACTGTGGGTGCACCTTCATGCCCTTGGGCGGCTGAGCACCCCTGGGAGAGCTGCAGCGCCCATCACCACCAGCCCTGCAGAGGATGGCTCCCCATGGGGACAGGGACGTGGCCAGCAGCAACAGCTTCCCCTGGGCAGGGGCTGTGCAGAGTAACTGTGCTCCCCGGGCCGGCACTACCTGGCACCTGGAACTGAGACACAGCACATCGGCAGGGCAGGAGTGGCAACAGGGCTAGTTACCGACGTGGGAGCAGGCCTGGAAGCACTCGCCCTTGGTCTTGAAGTTGTTCCTGTAGATGAACGCCTCACACTGCTGGCTGGAGGCATTGAAGAAGAAGCGGCGGAAAAGTGCCTTGCAGCTCCCGCAGACAGAGGGCAGGTAGCAGAAGTCTGCGTGGTCCAAGAGGACAGGCTGAGCCAGGGATGGTGCAGG
>NW_009929052.1:0-688 GCF_000696875.1 Nestor notabilis
GGACGGGGTGAGCGCGGGGCCCCGACACCGCAATGGGGCCACCACGGGCACAGCGGGATCACCGCGGCCATAACGGTGTCACCACGGCCACAACGACGGCACCATGGCCATAACGATGGCACCATGGCCATAATGATGGCACCATGGCCATAATGATGGCACCATGGCCATAATGATGGCGTTATGGCGATAACAGTGTCACCATTGCCACAACGATGGCACTATGGCCATAACGGTGTCACCATGGCCCAGTGTCACCATGGCCATAACCATGGCACTATGGCCATAACGGTCTCACCGTGGCCATAATGGTGTCACCACGGCCATAATGATGGCACTATGGCCATAACAGTGTCACCACGACCATAACGGTGTCACCACGGCCATAATGATGGCACTATGGCCATAACAGTGTCACCACGACCATAACGGTGTCACCACGGCCATAATGATGGCACTATGGCCATAACAGTGTCACCACGACCATAACGGTGTCACCACGGCCATAATGATGGCACTATGGCCATAACAGTGTCACCACGACCATAACGGTGTCACTGTGGGTCTGCTGTCACCATGGCACGTAGCTGTGCCCATGGGCCCGGTGTCCCCCCAGCCCCGATGTCCCCTGGGCCCAGCACCCCCCGTCGCAGCATCTCTGCCGTGGCGAGGACCCGGCTGTGCCCGC
>NW_009929053.1:0-226 GCF_000696875.1 Nestor notabilis
GATTGTGCCCAAGCCTATCCTTGAGCATCCCTGTGACCCACAGCCTCTTGCCTTCTGCACTGCTGAGTGTAGAGCAAACACAGGGAGCTGGGAGCACACAGAGAGTGTTCCCGCCGTGAGCTATGGGGGGACAGGGGTCTATGGCAGGGAGCAGAGTGGGCAGGGATGTGGGAGCAGGCTGGGCTGGTTCATGCCCCCGCCCTGGCGCTCCAGCCGTGAGGACTGA
>NW_009929053.1:408-4158 GCF_000696875.1 Nestor notabilis
ATGGCCAGTGTTGGTCACAGCTGGAAACCTCTTATTAGACACTGCCTTTGGGGAGAGCCAGCCCTGTGGCAGGGTCATGCAGTCCCGGGGTCATCCCATGGATCCCCACAGGGGTGAGCTGGCCCCACATCCCCTGGCTGCTGGTGCTCCGTGAGATCCTTCCCGCCGGCTGCTCCTCTGCCTGCCGGTCAGCGCTGACTCAGGGCTGCACGCCGGCGCTTGGCAGCGCTGGATGTGTGAGCCTGGATGTGCTTCTCTGCTCCTCCCTGTATCTCCAGGACCATTGGCTGACACTGTAGAGAGCTGCCATCTGACCCACAGCCAGCACGGCCAGTGGAGGGACTGGGGATGCAGAGCAGTGACACTGCTCCATAGACTGGTCTGCACAACACGTGGAGTGGTGTCCCAGTGCCAGTGCTGGACTCTGCTTCCAGGGGGAGAGCCCTGTGAGAGGGTGGCCCGAGATGCTGAGCCCTATACCACTGCAGGCTCCTGCTCTGTGGGGCTGCCACGTTGGCACACAGTAACAGGCTGGGGGGATTTGGGAAAGGTGGCTGAGAGGCATTGCTCTGGGAGTCTTGTTTGCAGTTTCCAGGCTGGTCCTGGGATGCCTGTGCTCCAGGGTGACTGGCTGTGCCGTGCACAGAGGTGCCTGCTCTGACTGATGGGGCAGGGCTCTGAAGAGCCCTAAGGACTGGGGGTTTGGACATGTGGCTTTGGTGCTGCCATGTTTTAGGATACGCCTATTTAGTGGAACATCTGCATTATCAGATGCGCATCCCCCAAGGAACAGCCAGATCCTGCCTGTGATACTCCAGGGGGAGGACAGCTCACTGCCTGCTCCTGCTCTGGGAGGGAAGCGTGCTCTCCCAGGGCTCCGTCCTTGGTGCCCTTATCTTCCCTGAGTGCGTTATCACTTCCTAAGCCTATCTACAAACAGGAATTCACGTCCTGTCTCGTGCCAGCGCCACGCCTGTGCTGCTGCTCGGCTCCTGGCAGAGGCTGTGTCTGGTGGCTCTGCTCATCCAGGGGCTGCAGCCTCTGCCCTTGCACCAGCATCTTGATTTTCCTGGCTGCTCTGCAGTGCTGGGCTGCATGAAGTGCAGTACAGAGACCCTCCTGAAGTTAATCCAGCATTACCTGAACACCCCTGGAGCTGACTGGGGGACTGCAAAGGACATGGGGCTGGGAATTTGAAGGAAGGAGAGCAACAGAGCCAGTTTAGTCCTGGATTATGAGCATAGCCTGTGTCCTGTAGCCTGCAGCAGAGGTGCTAGGGCAGGGCCCTGGCAGTGGCAGTCGGCTGCATCCCTGTTGCTGACTCCTGCACTTTTGTTAGGAATTTCGTAATGGCTTTGGGCTTATCTGAAGTGCTGACAGCCCGAGTCAGGAGCGTGTGACAGCCCGTGGGGTGGGGGAGCCTCTTCCCGTGCAGCACAAGCGATGTGTGATGTTGGGCACAGCCTGGGAATTGGTGGGGGTTTATCGATCCATCTTTCCCAGTCATTTCAGTGTGGAGCCATTCCAGGTAATTGGAAGGGTCTGGAGCTGAAAGCAAGGAGCGGACTAGCCTGAACCTCTTCTGCAGAGCAATAGGGAAAGGTCCCTTGTGCCATCTCCTGCCCTGCAGCACAGCCATGTCCCACCGGCCTCCCCTGCGGGTTTGGGGTACAGCAGTGAGCTCAGCCACTGTTTGCAGTGCAGGCTGTTAGGAGCCTACATGTGCTGCAGAGATTAGTGCTGGTGGTGGTCCTTTGCACAGCGTTTACCTGGCTCTGTGCTCCTCAGCAGTGCTTTTCCCTTGAGGAGGATGACCTGAACCTGACGTCACTGGATGCAGAAACCATCTTGGAGGCTGAAGAGATCCTGGGGACGATGCAGAACTATCTTGACTCATCTGTGATCTCCATCATTGAGGACCTGTCTCTGAGCGAGGTGGGAGCATGCACACAAGCACAGCAAGTGGTGGCTGGGCTGGCTCTGGCTGTGGCATGGGTGAGGGTGGTGGCAGTGAGTCCCATGGCCAGGTCTCATGCCCGTGCCCTGCTGCCCTCTGAGACTGCCCCTCTTGCAGCAGAGCAAGGCCTGCCTGGATGCGCAGAACGAGCTGTCCCTGCTGACTGCCATCACAGAGATCCTGGACAGCACCGACGATGAGACCCTGTCCCCTTTCGACACCATCATGGATGCTGAGCTGCTGACCTCGCCTCGGGAGCGGGAGAATCCCTCAGTGAGTTGTGGGGCAGAGCCATCCTGACCCAGAACGGGTGGGAAGATGCTCAGCTAGGGCTCTGCCAGGTTCTGACATGAGAGTGCCCTGAGGTGGTAAGGCTCTGGTCCCCAGTGCCCTGGGATGGCCCCTCTGACCAGCAATGTGAGAGGAGGGCTGAGCCAGCCCTGGACAGCCCTGAGGTTCCAGTGTGGGTTGGGTCTTTGTAGAGGCAGAGATGTGCCAGAGACTTTGGCAAGCACCATGTCCCCCTCTGTTTGACCAACTGGGGCTGTGCATGCTGTGGGTGAAATAGGGCTGAGTTTGCTTGGAAGCTCTGTGGGGTAATATTTGGGACCACTGTGGGGCTGGGGGTGGCCTGTCCATCCAGCAGCAGAAATCTGCTGCTTCCTCATCCTCTGTCTCCTTTCCAGTTTCAGCAGTTTCTCAGCTTGTCCCGTCCGTCACTGGAGTGCGACAGCCCTGCCCTGGAGCAGCCCAAGGCTCTCCGGCCTCTTGGCAGCAGCAGCAGCATCTCTGTGGTTGGGAAGGTGAGCAGCTCTGCAGGGGAAGCTGAAGCAGCGGAGTTGGGATGAGAAATCTGCTGCTTCCTCATCCTCTGTCTCCTTTCCAGTTTCAGAAGTTTCTCAGCTTGTCCCGTCCGTCACTGGAGTGCGACAGCCCTGCCCTGGAGCAGCCCAAGGCTCTCCGGCCTCTTGGCAGCAGCAGCAGCATCTCTGTGGTTGGGAAGGTGAGCAGCTCTGCAGGGGAAGCTGAAGCAGCGGAGTTGGGATGGTGCTGGGGTCCTGCTTGTGACCTTAGCCCCTGCCTGGCACAGGTGTCCTCTCCCAGAAGTGATGCTTTTGCAGGGCACTGGTGGCAGTGGGAGCAGGGCCACTGTGGGACTGGGGATGCTGCGGATGCCCTTGTAGGGATGGCAGGTTTCCAGCTCTGCTGTCTTACTGGGAGGGTCAGACGTGTTCCATCTTTTTGCCTGCCCAGGGGCTTTGCTGCAGAAGTGCAGCACACCAACCACTGGCTGTGCTTGGGGGGCCTCTGGTGAAAGCCCAGGAGCTGACACTCACTCTAGTTTGCTTTCCCAGACTGACGCAGACCTGGCTTGGGACCGTGCCACTCGTGGCCTGGAGGACTCGGTGCTGCCAAAGAAGCAACTCTGCAGTACTCCAAGGGTGGAGAGGAAGGTGCCCCGGCATCGGGCAAAAACCGCAGCGCAGCGATGGGGAGGAAGAGGAGGAGGAGGCTGCCCTGAGCCCAGAGCTACGCCGTAGCGTGGAGGTTGGGGAGTTCCGTGTGAGTGGGGCTACAGCGGTGCTGGAGGAGCGTGAAGACCCCTGCATCATCAACACGGGTGACGTGTCCCTGAGCGAGCTGGTGAAGTCCATGCACCCGTACTGCCTGCCCACATTCACCGTGTGCCTGGACCCCGAGACTGAGCCCGTGGCCAAGGAGCTCCTGAGTGGTCCTGTCTTGCTGGAAATCGTGCCTGGTGAGGGGGAGAGTGTGGAGATCCCTGTGGTTCT
>NW_009929053.1:4285-4494 GCF_000696875.1 Nestor notabilis
TGGTGGAGCTCCCTGTGGTTCGCCAGCCCCTGGCTCCCAGCTTCCCCAGCCTGGAGCCCCAGCTCCTGGGAGCAGAGGAGGGCACTGGAGAGTCAGTCCCAGAGGATCGAGAGGAGCTTCCAGGAGCTCCAGCCCAGGAAAATGGGATGGAGGAGAAACTGCCTGGGAAGGAGCCCTCCTGCACTATCCCAGAGGGCACATCCCCACCA
>NW_009929054.1:0-228 GCF_000696875.1 Nestor notabilis
TACGTTTTGTATAGAAATGTATTATGCCTAATGTGAGTACACTGGCCAGAAGTGTAAAGCTTTAAAAGTCATTTATATGAAACGCGTAATCTCTGCTGAGCTCTCAGTGCAAAAAAAAAAAAAATGAAAAAAGGAAAAATGGAAAAAAAACAAGTGTATATTTGTATAAAACTTTTTTAAGAGTTATACTAACTTATATTTTCTATTTATGTCAGAAATGTGGATACC
>NW_009929055.1:0-14486 GCF_000696875.1 Nestor notabilis
CATAATCAAGGAACCTCCTGGATTGCTTGTGATGTAGTGAAAGGTGTCCCAGCACATGGCAGGGGGTTGGACTAGATTATCTTTAGACATCTATTGCAACCAAAATCATTTTATGATTCCAAGACGACTGTCTTGATTAGATGAAATGTACAGTCCAGGGCTTTCATGCATGACATAGATGTAATAGGCTGATTAGAAGTAAAAAAATATCGTAGTATATCTCATTTCCAATAGAGTCATGTGTCTATGATCTTAGTGATTCCCTAAAGAAATTACAGGAGATATGTCAGTTTGGTAAGACATGTTGCTAAGTATCTACTCTTTTTTTTTTCTTTTTGTTGAGTACAAGGAGAAGAAAATGAATACAAAAGTTTTAAAAAAGCACCCAACCAACTTTTCCCCTCAAACAATACCAATGTATGTACACACACTGAAAGGGACAAACAGGTAAACTGGTAAGCAGCTGGAAGGACAGATGAACAGATAGGGCTGTGTTTGTGTTACTTTTATGAGCAATGGCAAAGAAAGTTAAGCTTCAGTGTAGAATTATAGAGTATATATCTTATCTTTTCCAGAGAAGGCTAGAGACCATGTTTTAAAACCTCTGACTGTGTTCATTGGAGCAGGTGAAAGAGCTGAAAATCAAAGGAAAAAAATGTCAAAGCCCTGTTAAAAACTTTGTTATATTCAAGCAGTTGGAGTGATCTGGGCGAACTATCTCAGTGTTCTTGTCAGATCTTGTGTTGGTGAGATTTGCATGCCCACCCAGGTGGGCTGAGGCAATTTATTTGGCATGGTATCTGGGTTGTTTACAAATGATGCTGTGTATTGCTGAAGACCTTTTAGTCACTGTAGGGCAACTGCTGGAGGCTGACGGGGAAGATGCCAGTCAAAGGGCATTGTGACAGCCTGTCCAGAAAATCATCCACTTGATCTAACACGCAAACCATACCTGAGGAGTTGAAGTGTACTAGAAATTTAATTAAAATTATATTACATAGCTTAAGCAGGGTGAAGATGGACACATCACAGAGGGACCCATGACAGTTTTCAGGAGATCTGGATTAAGCAGCTGACTGATAAGTAATAGCAAGAGTAATGAATTTTGCTTGTTTTCTGTATTTATTTTTTTCTGAATTGAACACCTCACATTTGCTTCCAGTTTGGCTTTGGGAGAAAGTCAGACTGAAGGTCGCAGCCTCTATAACACAGGCTGCTATTACCTTGTTAATATATTTAGGCAGCTTCATGGCTGCCAGCTTAAAGATACGAATGAACTGCAGGCAAGCAACACTGCCAGGGACCAGAGCAAAGAGCAAATCTGCAACCATGCCTTTCCTTGGCCCTTACCATGCTGCTGCTAATATTTCTGATGGTGAGTAACACATATTAGAGCTCTTTGCCACTAGTCAGTGCCCCTGGCCTTTACTGTTTTCCTACCAGAAAGGTCAGTGTTACATCCTGCCCAGCCAGGGTGCAAGGAAGCATACTCTCAGTTGGCAGTGTTCACTAAATATCCCACTGGCTTTTCAATGGATTTAGAGAAAAACTCTGCTCACAGTTCTCAGCTGGACCTTGATGTAGCTCTACCTGTTTGGTACAAACAAAGGCTGACATCTCTTAGATTTATCTTGGGAATTAAGATTTTATTCCTGTCTGGCTTCCAGAGATACAAGCTTGCCAGCCCCATGTGGGTCAGCAAGGACATAAAAAAGACTTGCAGCATCCTCTTTCAATTGATGTTAAAAACTTATTTAGAAACTTTGGATTTGTAATAAGTTTTAATTCTTAAGAAATTGAGATCCAAAATACACATCTTTATTCCCTGGACAAGGCTGAGAAAATTGCCCAGAGTTACACAGCAGAGGTTGATAGCCCTCTGGACTTCTGAGTCTGTAATAACTAGATCCTCTGGTGCCACTGTTCCCTTGAGAGAACATGTTACTAGTAATCAAATCAAGATTTGTCACAGCAAAATATAACTCCTCAGTCCCAAATCCTTAGCTTAGCAGAGTTCCACCATGTATGAGAAAAAGTCTCCTCAACCTTGTTAGGTTATCATGGGGACTCTAAAGACGGGTATAGAATAGTAACTTGAATGTTCTGCTTAAAGTCATAACTGAATAGAATCTTGACCATTTACATGACTCTCCCCCCTTCTGCTATTACAGTCTTATCCTCTAGTTGTGAGCAGGTTACAGAAACACTACAAAGTTCTGATAAAATCTGCTTTTCCCTGTGCTTATTCTGACACAGGGAAACCAGTGACGATTCCAAGGCAGAGGTACCCAAGCTTGCTGCATGTAAACAATAGGGCTGACTTTATGCTATTTAGATCTGTGGTGTTTATAAATGCAATGCCAGTATCCTGTGCTGCGTGGAATGATTGGCTGGAGTCTCAGCTGGCTTAGGACTCTTTGCACTGTATTCCACTGAATGGGACACAAGTGCCTCTTACATCCCTGTGCCCTCAAGCCTTAACACAGTGGATGTTCTAGTTTTTTGTATCCACAGACTTCACTCTTAATTTTTCTTAAAGGTTTAGATAGGGAAAAGAAGATTGACCAAAATGAGCTTTGCAGTGCAAAACAGATTTTCATAACAGAAGCATTAGATTCTGGAGGTAATTGCAGAGACAATGTTGGCATTGAAATAAAAGTGAAGGTGTGACAATAATTTTTTTGTTTATACATTGCATGTGTATAGAATTTGTCAAATGCTTCACTCCTGTTTATGTTGACTAACTTGTGCCCCTGCCCATGGCAGGGGGGTTTGAACTAGATGATCTTTAAGGTCCCTTACAACCCAAAACATTTTATGATTCACCTGAATAAGCCTTTCTGGACTGAGAGGCCCCAGTCTGATGGATGCATAAGTTGGTGTATTTTGGTTTTCCCTATTCAGTAGATTTATCTTAAAAAAAAAAAAAAAAAAAATCATCCAGAGATACTTTATAAACGAATACAGACTCCCATGAGCTTCATCTCCAATCTCATCCACTTCCCCCCATTTAAGATCTGCAGAAGTAGGCAAGCATTTGGATACCAGGTTCAAACTCTTAATTTGAGGGCTAGTCCATAACAGAAGCTGCAGTGCTATGTAGTATATCTCACGTCTGGAACATGGCAGTCTTCAGAAGGGCATTGGACTAAACAGCTGATTTCTCTATATGCACCTATAAAGGACAGCTCTTGAGAAGGTGAGGCAGTTGCATGGTACTGTTGATTTGTCTAGATTTATGCCAGGAATGTTTCACTGCTATGTTCTGTTGCCTGCTTAGTGAGCAGCATACTGTGTAACTGGAGTTGACTTGACACTCTTGATGTAATTGACTTCCTGGCCTCCTCCAGAGCGCACTGACTGGGACACAACACTACAAGATGCTGGAAACATGCATCTTAGCACAATGGGAAACCATGATCCTATTAGACTGTAACAACAGAGAAACAGTAAATAAGGTAGGTTTGGTCCATTATATCAGGTAGCTGAGTTCAGGGGTTATAAATAAAAGGTGCTTTCCTCTTTCTCACCCTTCAACCCAGTACAATGTCATAAGTTTCCTGCAATATATGAAAAAGAGATGTAGGCTAAGAGGACTATCTTAAAATCAGGATCTAATCCTGGTAACTGAATTTTATCCACTTACTTTAGATCCTCATTTTAAGACATTCCTCCCACCCAGCGTTACTAGCAATAGACATGTGTCTCCCAGAGACCTTTTCATCCATCTATTTCAGAGTTTTAGGAAGTTTCTGCTCTGGAGCATCCCACAAAGGTGTTAGTGCAATGGGGGAGAAGGCTTGGTTTGCTACTGTCCTCAAAGCTGTAGGGTATATGGACATCATGGGCAGAAGGCTGTGGATAATCCCACTCTAGGTGGGATTATGGTGAGAGTAGAAGTGACTCCCCATGGCCCGGAAATCACATCACGTGTTTGCTTACTTATCTATTTTAGTGTAAATACCAACAGCCACCAGTTTTTCTGGGTCAGTGTTGTGAGGTGGCACAACTAGAAGCTGGGCTTTATTCACAGCACTGCTATTTTCCATCAGTTCTAAAGAAAAAGTGACAAACTGCATAAAGCATACCACAGGATGGGTTTGGCCCAGTGGCTTCCAGTTGAATTGCACAAAACTGTATCGTTTCAGCTAATAGGACAATGTGGGAAAGAATAGTGAGAGACGTAGCAGGGAAAATCTAATTAGATTATTGCCAGGGGAGATTTATTGGCCAGATATAAAGAAATGAAATGCTGATTTATGCCTGTCAGGAATCTGGTCCTTTTTTTCTAAAACATGTCAAGAGAATATTGTTAAGAGATGTTAAACCTGGAAAACAATCTTTGCAGTGTGTTCCAGGAAGAGTAAAATGTCTAAAATTTCACATAATAGGGACTGAACTAAACAAACCACAAGAATTCTCCCTCACACTAAACTCCCAGGGGCAGATTCATTGACCTCTGCAAGCAAAATAAGGAACAGAGAGTATCTGCAAAGTCATCATGGAGTCAATATAGTAGTAAAAGAAAAAGGAGTCTGGAGGACTCTCACGCTTTGTTTTTGTCTCTGCCACATAAAAACTTTGTGATCTTGGTCAAATCAATGAGGTCCCTGTGCTCTTGACTAATCAGTGGAGTTTATCTATATAGCTGAGAACAAAAATTTTCCTCAACGCCGCTAACTTGGTCTGCTGGTCTTGTACTTTTCCATAGTTCTTGAACAAATCAGTAGCACGCAGCGAAGGTTACTTAAAGGTTGATTGTCGAGTACTTTTGTATCTTTGGACAAAAAGCTCCCTGTTCAGTGCTATGATTTACTATTTTTATGAATGGCAATTGGGATTTTTCCGGAAGTATCAGTAGAACCAAAAAAATGACGCTACTGAGGACTCCGTGGATGTCATCCACTGTTGTTGTTTTCACACTGTCCTTTAAAACAAAAACCTGTTATTCAGTAAGTTGGAATAACCTGTCAATTTTTTAACATGAAGTAGCATGATGTGTCCCAGAGGCAGCAGGTGAACTGATTTTGCTTTGGCAAGATTTACGATAAGGGATTCTCATGAGTGCTGAGGCTAAAGGAAGATAAATCCCCAAAGGCAAATTTTACCAATAATTGAATTACAAAGCCATTATCATGTGCTGAACAGAGCAACTTTATGGCTCTATTGTGACAGGATAAAGCTCGTTAGAATATTTATGTTCACAGGACAACTTTGACATAAGGATCTTTGAGAGTATGTTCTCTTCCACCTGTCACAGTTAGTTAGCCTTTCTGTGTAATGCAGTATATATGAAGATGGAGTTGTGCTCAAATTGGGGTTGGGAAGAAGGAATGCTGAAGGTCAGGACACATCTCAAAAGAAATAACACAGCAATCACAAAGTCATCTGCAGAATGCAACTACAGTCCAAAAGGAGAATCAGGACAGGTTTCAGGAAGTGGAAGAGTGGGCACAGAGGCAAATGATGAGGGGTCGGTCAGGATTTTTGAAGTGATGGGCCGCTTTTCTGTTTGGTGTTGCATTGCAGCCACTTCTAACCTACTCTGTGTCTGTGTCAATAAGCTCAAAATGCCCAGAACTATGTGGATCTCATTCCACCCACCTTACTAGAGTCATGCTGTTATCTGTTATTTATCTGCCATCCTTTGATGCATGAACAAATCACACCTTATTCCATTCAAAAGAAGGTGAGGGATGATTGTAGGAGTCCTGATTCTGCATTTGTTCATTTCCTCTGAGCAGTGGGAAAGAGGCATAATATCTCTGTTCTCATATAAAGAGCAAATGACATTCACATTGGTTCTCTCTGTGAAAAGGGCATAACATTTCTGTTCTTCCAGGCTTTCATTCTGGGCCATTTGCATTGGAGATTCTGTAAAATAACATTGTCATTTATTGCCTAGCTTAAAAGACCTTTGATCTTAGCTGCTGTGATCATACATGGTACAAGAAATACATATGAAATGTTTGTCATCAAGTTTCTTGTGCATGTAGTCCCAGGCTGTGTCTGAAGTCAAGTATCCAAAACCCAGGGCACCCAGCCAGAATGCACAAGCCCTTGAGATGGAGCCCTGATTGTCTGGTGCTTCAAGTTCTTTGTTTATTAAGAATGGTGCTTTGAAGTTAAGTACATCAAGTGGAAGCTTTTACTGTCTTCACAATGATGCCTTTTTGCAGTTCGGAGTGGTCTGACTGCCTTGCAAACCTCATCAGTTCCCAGCATCCATAAACAATTGCTTTTGTCCCTAGAAGTGAAAAAAGATAGAAGAGGTGGAAACCCCAGGATAACAAGGTCTCTATTGAATTTTCTTGGCTCACAAGAGCTGACAGGCCAAGGAAGCCAAGGTTTTAGAAATGTTTCAGACAGAGAGATGGCAAGGGATTGGTCACTGCAGAAATATGCCAACTAGCATTTACTGTGCAGTGGGTAGTGCCAGGCTGCTTTTGTTCAGTTCAGACTAGTTCTAAACCAGAGGATGATTCCGGGTCTTTTCCCTGTGCTGCTTCTCATGGTGAACGTAAAATCTGCATTGAGCAATTACTACGCTGCAGCCAGTGGTATTGATCTGTGGAGCTCTCAACTGCAGATGACTGACTGATAGTGATTAAAATTTTAGAAAGCAACTTTGTAATAGGACTGTGGGGGTCCTACATTTTTCATAGCATCTTCTGCCTAAAGGCAGCGGGGTCACTGCCTTGCACTTCTCTTGGCTTTTTAAATCCTCATTTTCCCCAAACGTATCTTTTTCAAAACACCCAGACAATTATACCAGAAAAACTCAAAAAGCTAATCCCAAAAATACAATAAGCACCATTCAGCAGAAAGTGTTGAAAGCATATCCCTGGTGTACTGAAATTTCAGGGAGCATTACAGAAAGCCTGAGATTAAAGGGATGGACAAAGGACATGCTGGCACTTTACCATAAAGTGAAAACATAGACCACGGCAAGAAAAAAAGTTTGTGGATATATGAACGATTGGTCTTTGAGAATGAACACTAAAAGGAAAGAATAGAAGTGAGAAGTATGACAAGAAAGTGCTGCCAGCATAGCTAACAGAAATTGCTCAGAATTAGGGCATGGCCAAGTTTTGGACTGCTGTTTATTTTTAGAGAAATTTCTGAGAGAAATCAGTAACTCAGTGAGTCCCAGAGTGTTGTTCATCCATACCCTTGATCTTTATAGGATACTTGGTTTAAAGGCTAGCAAAAGCACAGTGCTTTTCTTTGTTTAGCTTGTGAAGTGTAGCTTGACCAGGTTGCTTTGTCTATGTGCACAAAAGATAATGAAGTAGAGCAGGCAGTTGTATCATGTTAGGTTCACTGAGTTCGAGGCTTTGGTGTTATCTAGGGCAAATCCAGCATGTAGTTTCCACTTCGATGTGTGAAACCTGTATTTATTGATCACTCTAGTTTTTGTATAAGAACCTTTGAACCTGGTTATCAGTCAGGACTGGAATTTCTTTGTAATCAGTTAAGTTTATGAATTTTGTTTTATACTAATGTCATAGGCTTACACTGTTACTTAATAATACTAGGCCTGTAGATGTACAGTGTCTTCCTCAGCTTCTAGGGATGATTGGGTTTTTTTCCTCAACCAAATGAAAAAGCCAAGAAAACTCACTACTAGTGTAGCTGAATGCTCAGTGGTGGTGTGATAGATCTGGTTGACATACTAAATATTGAAGATTCCACAGTTCCTAGCATCTTGTCTCCAGTAAGTGCCTTAAGAACTGATTTTCCTATGCATGTAAAAGGATGTGTCTGTCCCATAGGATACATGTTGTCCGATGCAGTGCAACCAAGAGGAGGATATTTATCTCCTGTACATGCTCACTGTGGTCAATATTGCATTCTGAATGTCTCATAGGTTTTTACATCCGTATAGTAAATAATAAAGCTAGAGTAAGCTATATAAAACTCTGAGAGAAGGCAGCCCAGGACATTCTATTTCTCCTTTACTTACAATCCATAATTTGTCTGTAATTCATGTTTTGAACTTAGGTAAACATATTTCAGGTCGGTTGTGTTACCTGCTTTGGGACCTTTATGTGATCATATGTGGTCAACAGTAGTATAGGTGTCCAGACATCTTATATTCAATGGAGAGAAACATCCTTTTTTAGGATAAAGCTTGTGTTCTCGTGAAGTCATATTTAACACCGTTCAGATGAACCACAGTGCAAAACAGCCTGTTTCTCCTCACTGCCTGCAAAGATAGTTGTGTGTGATTAGTTCAGAATTAAATATCTACAGTGTATAACCAAGTAAGATGAATATAACTTTGTGTGGCTTTTCAGGTGTTATGGAGGGATGTATAAAGAGATATTACAGGGCTACCATGGAACAAGACAGCATGACACAAGAAAATGTGACATTAAAAAGTTCTGGTTAGTAAGCTTTCAGCAGAGAATGATATGTTTCCTGATGTCAGCTGTGTACAGCTAATATTGATTTCAGCAGATATGTATTTGTATTTTACCCGTCCTTTGTAACTGATGGTTATTTATATTATGGGTCTAAGTGTGACCTTGTGTTGTCACAAGTAAATTAAGCCTATTATATATCAAATCAGTGAAATGTGTATTTTCTATGGGAGGAAGAAGGATCTAGCAGATAGGAAGACCTGGATATGGTTCTTTCCTCTACCTCAGATGTCCTGTTTGCCTTTAGGAACTCCCTTAGGTTCTCTGCACCTTAGTTTTCATCTTCATTTGTCATCACTTTTTCAATTTACAGAGGTTAGGAGATATCAGAAGAAAGCAAGCCCCTGAATAGATGAATAATGTTTATCACCAGTTATGTTTCAGCCATCCTTGTTTTGTACATCCTTGGGACAATTGATGGCTTAATTCTGCCTTGAGTTGAAACTTCTGCAGTCCTAGTAACTGTCACAGTGTGAAAGTAAGTAATATGCAGGTCGCTGCATCTGTAGCCTTCTAGCTTTCAGGGATCAGTGGGTTCAGGTATTTATATCCTGCTTTTAAGACATTTAAAGTTTGATGTAAATTATAGCTCATATCAGAAGTGAAAACAACAATCACATCCCATCCATCAGTGAGACATCTCATTCTGAATTAGCTGACTTTGCCCAAGAAGATGCAATAGGGAAGTGTCAGAATAACACTGTGAGGAGGAAAGTCACAAAGAACCTGACTGCAGACTCTCAGGCTTTCATTAGGGCAACAAGTTCTTTGCTGGATGAGTACCATTGTTGCGTGTCTCTGAGGAGACAATGTGTTCAAAGCCATGGAATATAATCCTTGTTTCTTTGGAGAGTTCACATCCTCATGGGGCTGTGTGAGGTCAGGAGGAGGAATGTGCTGCAAAGCTATTCTGTGTCTTCTGTAATAGCCCAGTTCCAGATGTGCTTAAAGCCAGCTTGAATAAACGAGTAAAAAGGAGATGTGCCAAATTACAAGCTTAGGCCTTCTGCACTTTTTCCGAGGTGCTTGTCACTGGCATCTCTCTACCTTGGACTGAATTGTAACTAGCTGGTCCAGCATTTTGGCCCTAAATGTGTTGATGTTAGCAGGTGAAGGAAAAATACTTTAGGAAGGTACTCCCTTCCTATCCATGTGGTATCAATTATCAGGAAGCAGATATTTTAAATATAAGTTGAAAAGAGAAAAAGACATTGCCATAAATGTTATTAAAAATGGAGAAGAGGTGAAAGCAATTGTGGGTCAGAATCTTTTCTGAAACTTCCATTCCCCAGCAAAGGAGAACAAAAAAATACAAACCTTTTTGAGTTAGAGAATTGCTACAGATTTTCTCAAGCACAGCTAAGGAGTAATCAGGACACAAATAACCTTGTGAACATTTTTATAATGGTTATTAGGTAATGTGCATGATGATTAAGGGCTGGAGCTGCCTCTGATTGCAGTCAGTGAGAACTGAATGAAGGTCTAAATCACTGTTTGAACTTCACTTTTGATTTCCTGAAAAATAATGAGGTTTTGAACAGAACAACATCTAATTTATCTATCACTAGAAATAAATGTTTCTCTTCCCTCATGTAGCTAGTAACTTGGAGGTCAGGCAGCTAACAAGAAACTGGTTGTTTAGCCTTAATCTAGGATTATGACCTGGATGATAGAACAAAGACAAGAAGCAAGGCTGATTGTCAAAGACATTGCTGTGAGACTGCTGTTTAATGGGATTAGCACACACTTGCAGTCTGTACTGCCATAATTCAGACTGTTTACAAATCCACAGGCCATTTGGACTGTCCCAGGGAGTTGTCAAGGCCAGCAGTGACTGTGCAAGGGAAACTCAAAAATGGAAGCAAAGCTTGAGCCCAAGAATCCCTTATTTGCAATGCTCATTGACTTTATGTTGTTGCTTGTTAATTCAGAGTGAATGAACAGTCATTTTCTGAGTCCATGTGAAATTTCTTTTATTAATGGAACACTTTTTTTATTAGATCAGAAGTGATAAAATGTCTTGATGAAATGGGGTTTTAAAATATCTTAATAAGGAAACATTGATCATCAAGAGTGTCAATTAAGCAAATGTGCATAAAATGTCCAATATAAAGGAACATCTATAATTAGTATGGTGGCAAACACTATTATCCCATCAATTAAAGTCGTCTTTATCCCACCCAGAACTGAAAAGCATCCTTCTGGCCAAACCAGGAGACACATCAGAATGTCAGGCACCAAGAACAGAAACAAGTTTCCAGGCAGAAATAAGTGAAGTACAGGGGTCAGAAATAAAGAACTCATCAGTACAATGGCATTGACTCAATAAAACGGTAGTTGTTCTTTCAAATTTTCAAGTTTTTCTTAGGGAAATCTCCAAAATGCTTTCAACATGATCAGCTCTTAATTGTGAGTTTGAGTTTAGGTCCAGCTAAACAGGACCTCCTATGGAATTAATACCTCAGACATTCATGATATTTGTTGTTTTTAATGCCTTTGTATCAATTTGTCTTTTACAGGTCTATGATGGGGTCTGGTAGAGAGCCTGATCTCGTGCACCTGGAGGCAAAGACAGTAGATGGTCGTAAGTATACCACCTTTCAAATATTGCCATATTCTGGACTGCCTTTATATTCTTGTACCCATTCCATATCATGATAGAAATATGGCTTCTATTTAGTGATTCACTCATTTAATATGAGGGGTTTAGCTGATTCAGGGCAGGTCTGCCAGAAGAGAAGCTTTTCCAGCAAGGCAAAAAGCTGGGACAGGCTGTGAAAGGAGCTGAGAACATAGTAAGGAAGAACAGATGATAAGCAGTAATTGGCAGTAGCGTGTACAGCACTATTCTTTCTTCCTATGTGATTTTTTTCATAGGAACATGGTATTGTGTTCATGGGTCACAGAGTCTAGCTGCTGTTGTTTCACACAATGCATAATATCACCTTGTTCATAGCTTTACAGTTTTAACAGACCAGGGATACTTTGCCTTAGGTACTACCTTTGAAAAAACATCATTTATCTCACTTTAGAAACCTTTTAATGATCAGCTTAAGTATATTCCTTACTGTTGTTGCTTTTCCTGTCATTGTCCTTCACTTTCATCAGCTCCTCTCCCTCCTTGCTTTGCCTCTTGAGATGTTTTTCTCCATTCCAGGAACATTATTTTACCTGCAAATCCAAAATATTCTCTTAATTGGCTGTAAATTCTCTCAGGCACCCTAAGCTACCCACTGGCCTTTTCTCCTCCCACCCATGCCTCCTCAAGGTTTATCTTTGAGCTCCACTGCTTTTGCAGATCTTCCTCCATGGATTTCTTTCCACAACACTGAATTGCCTCAGGAATGCATCACACCAAAAGTCTGGCTGCTATAGATCTTGTTGTAATTCCATATTGTTTCCTCTGTAAGTGGCAGTGTTGCTGCAACAGAACAAGCAGATATTTACTATTTGCAATATATGATAATTAACTGCATATGATGCAGTTAATTAATTCCTTTAAAACTGATAAAATTCTCCCTTGAATTGTACCCCCAAATGCAGTGGTGTTACTTAAAATGTGTATTTTGTCACTGGAAACTGACTGAAAAGGTAACTGTAAGGTAACCTGCTTTTTAGCTAACTGAAATTTAGCATAAAAGAGAATTTGGAAGATGAATTTTGACAAGAAATAGTTGCGATAGAAACCATGAAGTTTAAAAGGTCTTTCCATTTCAAGATACGTAAGATTGGTGGAATTGAAAGAATGTATTAACTATTTCTTATCATTTATGATCTCTGATTATTAGTATTTCTCCTGTCAAATTCACTTACCTGGACACGGCAGCAAGGCTGAGAACATGGGGCTTTTTCTGGACATGCTAAATGAGAATGAAATATTCCAACAGGACTCTGTATTTCAGCACAAGATATTACTGGTTTAAGGCATTAAGAATTTGAGGTAATTGAGATAAGGCACTACAGCTGGTGTTTAAGGATCTATATTCTGGTGATGCTTTTGAGGGGTGTTCAGCTTTCAGTGGGCACAGAAAGTGCTATGCTCCAAATGCCTTGAATGGTCTTGTTCGAGTTCTTAGGCTGTAGTAAGAACATTTTGCACAGCTGTTGCACATTTCTGCAGAAGACTTCTCACCTGCTTAACAAATTAGTAAGATTTATGACAGCTTTTAAGGTGGAAACCAAAAAACAGGTAGATGAAACTGGCCTCATCGAGGAGTCGGGCATGTTATTAAAGAATTACGGAGTTAATTATTGCTTATTAATTGAGCTCTAGTAACTGATTCTGTGCACTTATATTGGCTTAGTTGTGAGGCAGCACAGCTGAGGTTTTTCTGTCAATGAGGCAGTGCCAGATCTACTGACGTAAATATAGCAGTGGTGTCAAACCTTCAGCCAGTGTGACCCCTCTTGCAAATCACTTATTGAGCTGAAACAACTTCTCATGAGTCAGAAGGTCTCCAGTTCAGCGTATTGGCGATATAAGAAAGTGTGTTGGATTTTCAGTAAGTGCATGCTCTGTTTTGCCCATTTTTCCAGGAAGCATTGGTCTCTGGCAGAGGACTATGGTGGGTAGCTGGAAGTAGTAACCTTGGAACATAGCATAGCATTTTTTGCCAGAAGACATTTGGTAGCACTGCAGGTCACAGGATTTTGAGAAAGAGGCTAAGAGTGTGCATATAGTCCATTACTCTAGTTACCATGACCAACTTCATGTATACAGGTCTGTATACAGCCTTCTTCTAAGAACTAAATCAGTTTCCTTTTCCTGGATGAAGTAATCATGACCCTCCAATAGATGAACAAACGTTTCTCCTCTGGAACGAAGGTGTGTGGCTGCCATTGGGGTGATGGGCCGAAGTGTGCTGAAGTGAGAAAGATACTTTTTTATCAAGCTGAAGGCAATTGGTAAATAATTGTTTGTGGGGGTTTTTTGTGCTGTTTTTTGGTTTAGGGTTGGGTTGTTTTGGGTTTGTTATGTTTTTTGGGTTTTTTTTCTTACTCTTCTTGCATTTACTTATTTATACTTTGTTTGGAATATCTCTTTTGAGAGTTAACCAAGTGTAAAAATCCAATAAAGGGATTAAATTTGAGCAGGTAGACTTACCAAAACAAGGCAGGGAGAAAGAAGAGAAGAAAGGGGAAAGATGTGGAAACAACCACACAATCTGTACAATACAATAAAAGATCCTGAAGTGGAAATATAAAAGCTAAGCAAAAAACTGCTGAACTCAGTACAAATAAGAAAAACCACCTCATTCTTGTGCTGGTATCTTTTCCAACAGAAGCTGAGTAGTACAACTGCAGCTTTAGGTGAGAAGAAGTAGAAATGTCAGCAGAATACAATGTTAGCCCATCTGCCTGGCAGGATTGTTTGAGAACATCTATTAACAACAACCTTAGTATTGGGCTTTCCCTGCTAGAAAACCAATAACTCGCTATCTCTGCTCCATGATTATGATCTGTCTGTGCATTTTATTTATTGTGTTTATATACATAATGTAAAAGCTTTACAAGGCCCAAAGTAGGAGTGTCTTACCAGGCATAAATCAGTATAACTTCAGTGGCATGTTGATTTACACCTGCTGAGGATCTAGCTAACAATGTTTTACCTGAGCATATATTCTCACTTCTATATTTTTTTTCCTTAGGATCAAGAAAGCTCTGGATTCCTTCTGCACATAGTGTGTCTCATCAAACTAGGGTGCAAGTAATAATGAACAAAATGAGTACAGACTCTGCAATTTGGTTGGACTGATGGAGATAAATTTGCAGGGCTAAACATTGCCATTTATGTTTTTATCCTGCTGTGCAATTTTGGAGAGTACCAGGCAAATTTTATCTTCTTAAATGTGATTTTTTTTTATTTTATTTTATTTTTAAAGGCTTCAGGCTCAATCTGCATCAAGCTGGGGCTGACAACACAGTGGTAAAACTGATTTTTCTGGTTGGAAGAGGTTCACATGAATCTTATCTTACATTTCCATTTGTACACTTGGGTGTTCCTGGTGTTCCACTTTGATTTTGGAGCAGAATCAAAGGCAAGCCAGCAAAGTCAGCAGG
>NW_009929055.1:14517-63172 GCF_000696875.1 Nestor notabilis
GATTTTTTTTTGCCTGTTTTTAGGTCAACAACACAGAAACATAATTAATCCCCTACTGTTCTTAACCACACGATAAGCTTCTCTTTGTTATGTTCACCACCGTAGACAGCAAGCACAATGACTAGTGGAAGTTGAATCTAGGTTTGCTCAAATGCAGCTTGAAGTGCCTTCTTCACTGTCCGCTAATTAATGGCATGTGGGTTTTAGGTTTTTAAAGAATACACAAGTCCTGAAAGATCCTTAATTACATGGGTTTATCTCATTTGAGCTAGGGAAGGTTATCCCAGTATTTAAGCTAATTGAAATGGGAGGTAACTTTTATTCAGGTGATGCCTCTACAGGAATCCAGGCTGCTGGTGAGAATTAGAAAGATGAATTCCTACAAAGCATTTGGAGACTAACTGGGTACCCATTGGCCCTCCAGAGAATGGCAAAGCTAACTCAGAGGATGTCTAAGTGACAGTTTCTATAGATGCATTCTATGATTCTATGTCAAGAAAGCCAACTGTTACATTTATGATATATGCATTCACTTATGTAGATAGATGCCAATTGATTTTAAGTGAAGTTTTTAATTTACGAATTTTTATTTATTTTTTTTTATAAGAGTAGGTGAAAGAAGCTAGAAGGTTTTCTAATGTGCTGGCAAAAATTAGAGAACTCCTGATATTTGAAAAGCACTTTTGATTCCTTTGCTTTTCTTCTGTTGCCCTGATTTACACAGCAACTTTTCTTAAGAAAAGGTAATTTAAGTGCTGCTTCGATAGCAGGTAAGACCAAAGCCTCACCTGGGGTCAGCAGGCATGCTCTGCTTGCTGATCAAGAGGAACTGAACGTCTGGCCAGTAGTGTCTGAATCACAAAGTTGTGCTAAGACTGTTTTCACAGAAGGTTGCTAGGAAGAATAAAATAATCACTGCTGTCGAAAACCCCAAGTAGGCAGCCCAGCCTGGCAATCTTTTGTTAATATAGCTAGAGTGGTGAATTAATTCCCATAGTGCCCTAAACCTGTGCAGTGTAATTTTTTTTTCCTAGTTCTGATTAGTATTTTTTCTTGATCATGATTAGCATTTGTCCTGGAGAATGACATCTGTTAGTTTCTCTAATTATAGTCTTATGCCACGAATGGTAGAGGATATACTTCCCCATGTAAAGAAAGACTCCTGACTATGACATGCAATGAAGAAAGAGTATCAGCAGGATAAAAACAGATTTGTGAGTAGTTAGTGAATGGGAAGGCTTCATTTCACTGATCTTCATTACTAGTTAATTGCTTTGCAGTTGCTCAGTTCTGAAGAGTCCTGAATATATTTCCATACCATAAACGTTTCACAAATCGACATTCAGACCAGATGGAAAATGGATTAAGAACAGTCATTTTGTGTGTTTCTTGAAAAAGGAGTAGAAAGATTAAAGTACGGGAGAATATTTAGTTAAATTGTGTAATTCATTGCCAAGGAAGGTTGTGGATGCTGAAGGTGTACCTGGACTACCAAGTCAACTGGACAAATTCTTACGACCTTTTCCAGGCTTCTATTATTAGTCACTATTGGAGAGGGGTTACAGGCCTGGGTCTTTCAGTGAGATATGTTACTACTGTGTTTGTATGGTTCAGGATGCCAGTCATCCTTCAAAAGCTGAAACTATCCCTAATATTTAATCTACTCAATTATGAACTGGGATACTCCATAGAAAATCTGGAAGACAAGTCATATATTATGCAGATGCTTTTTGCATAAACTCCTGATTTGTTCTTAGTGGATTTGTTTGTGAAGAGGATACATTCCTCAATACACTAAAGACAAGAAAAATAAAATTTATACATTTTCAGTGAGTACAGTGAATACTTTCTCTGACTCTTGTGATCAAATCAGGATTTCAAAAGATCTACATGCAAGCATAGACTAGAAAGCAGTTAGTATTAGGTTTGATATGCTGCCCAAAATAACACTCGGCAACACGTATCCTGAATAAAGCCCTGCTCTGCTTTAGGAAGGGGTTTGAAACTCTCCTGTGTACATTTGCAGAGGCTCACCAACATCCAGTAACAACCAGCAACCATCCATCTCCACCTTTTGAGCCAAGAACTGTCTCAGTGATAGAGGGATGCATTTCCCTTGGGAACATATTAACATGGAGCTTGAGCTAAACAGAAAAGGCTAAAATATTTCATGGCACAGTGTCCCTCTGGGTCTCAACTTTTGCTATGTGTTAGTATTTTCAATTCTCTTTCACCACTGAAAGACTAACTTTGTCAGAGGTTTCCCTTACAAGATGTCTTCTTCATTCTTGTGTTCTTGTGACTTCTTGCTTACACTTCAGAAAAAGTTGTCATTCCCCAAGAAGAACTCTACTCTAGGTGTCTAAACCTGTCAAAATCAAAGTGTCTGGGGGTGTAAGAGCTGGGAGTTGCTACGTTCTTCTCTCCAGGCACAGCGTGACTTTTTTGTTGTATATTAAAAACAGCAGCTGTTGTTGGAGGTGAGGGTTCTGGAAATGAAAAGCATAATGTACTAATTACCTATTGAGGGAAAACATCTGTGTGGGAAAACTAATGAAATTAATTCCAGAGCCTAGCAACTGAATACATTAATTGACATTAATTAATGCTAGATTACAAAGCTCTGCCAATGGAATCACATAAAATATCCACAAGAATCAAATGCACCCCCCAAAAAAAAATCCTTGCGTTAATTTGAACGCAACAAAACTTCCCTTAGGAAAAAGGACGAATCCAGGCGCTACAAAAAGGCTGTTTCTCCTTCTTTCTGTCTCCCATAGCAGAGAGAGCTTTTCTTGGTGTGCCCATCTCAGGGTTTGGTTGTTTGGGAGGTTAGCTTAAGCAATTTGAGTGCTCTGCCCTTTAGTAGTTATTACTGGCATTTTAGAATTGAAGCTTTGGAGAATTGCAGTGTAAAAAGTCACAAGAATTGCCTTAGTAAATCTTCATCAGTGGTGCAATCACTGCTGCACAGACTCCTGCGATCACAGCAGAAATAGACATAGTCCCCATTCCTCCATTAAAACAGGATCAAAAAACCTTAAGTCACCTCTAATGGATGTCAACCTGGCCTGCTCTTTAAAATCTCTTGTAGAGGAGATCCCTTAATCTTCTTTGCTGGCTGGTTGCAGCAGCACCCATCATGTTACCTCCCGGTGCTCTCAGGATAGACAACCCAATGGCACTGCAGTCTATGTCTCCCAGAGAGCTGGTGTGCCTGTGGAAGTAAAAAGAAAGAATGGTGTTGAGGGCAAAAAAGGAAACAGGGTGGGAAATGGAGATCTGATGCTATATAGCTCTATGCTGGGCTGATTTGATCCCATGTGTGGAAAGCCACGCAGTCTTGCCAAAAATTCAGGGGATAGTGAGGCCAGATATTTTCACTGTGATTCTGCTTTGTTTAAGCTCAGGATTGCCAGGCTTTTCACTCAGAGAGAACGAGAGATCCTATCTGCAATACTGTGTTCAGATCTGGAGCCCCAGTGAAGGTGGTGTAACACTGGAACAGGATGCCCAGAGAGGTGGTAGATGCCCCATCCCTGGAAGTGTTCAAGTCAGGCTGGATGGGGCTCTAAGAAACTTGGTATAGTTAAAGATGTACCTGTTCATTGCAGGAGGGTTGGAACTAGATGGCCTTTGAATGTCCCTTCCAGTCCACACCACTCTTCAATTCTATGAATGTGGGGGTAGGTGTGGGGAGCTCTCCTTCATGATACAGTGGACTGAACTAAAGAGGAGTGGGAATTTTGTTGCAGGTGAAGAGATGCATGCCTAATCTCCATCGTGTGACAAAGAGGGGACATGCTGCACCACACTGTACTGGTGGGTGGTGGAAGAGTTTCTGACCCCTTCGTCACCCTCCTTCCTGGGAGAAGAGGGACAGAGGGCTGAACAGCTCTGAAAGGGAACTTTCCTGAGTGCACTGGAATGAGCAGGCTGGGAGTTATGTCGTTCCCTGCCCTCTCGTGGCTAATGTGGAAAAAATCATGTCCCTCTGAAGGAAAATGCATTTCGATCATGCTGTCCAGGGTGTATTAATTAATATTTTGCAGTAAGGTGCAAAAGCATAAAATGTTACAAACTGCAGTGAGTAATAATATCTAGCACGTTATATATTCCAAGAACTCTGCAAATGCTGGGGGAAAATCATCCCTCACCAAACTTTCCTGAAGGTTCATTACCCTGCATGTCTCTTTCAAGCAGAAGTCAACAGCCCCTAGAAGGAAGGAAAGAAATGTCAAATGATAGATTTTAATTAAAACCAAGGTTAAATATGAGATGGTAAAAATCCAGCCATTTCTATTTCAGTGTAAAATGCTGCCTCTCTGATCAGAAGATTATTAAAAAAAAGAATAAGATTATTAAAAAAAGAATATCAGAAGATATTAAAAAAAAGGGCTGTGCTTCTCCAAAAAAAATAATCAGAAGTAGTTCTAACATTAAATGCCATGTAGTGTTTCTGTCATATAAGTGCTAATGCTAAAATGCCAAAAACCTTCTTCCTGTAAATCAGCTTTGTTATTAAGCAAAGTGCAGCTTCTGAATTGATCTGAAAGAACCGAGATTGAATACTGAGAATCAGGATCTATATTCTAGGATAAACTAACACCATGAAGAAATTAGAATTGTTTTTTCTTCAGGTGATGGATTATGACATGAGCACCCTGCAGCACTTCAGAATAAGAGATGAGGGCATCTCATACAGTGACAGCGGATGAGATGGCTTTAGGACTGCATTTAGGCCATTTACTTTGAAACATATGATTGATTGAAACTGCTAAGGCTTCTAGTTTCAAGAGAGTGTAGAATGATTGCCCAGGTTACCAGAGTGCATCTACCCACACTGTCAGCGGGGAAGTATGTAAAACCGAATAGGAGGTGGCCTGAATTACTTTCCAAGGTGAGCTCTGCAGAGTGTCAGTGCTGTAGGAAATACAGAAGTGTGCCATGGAAGGGGTTCTCAGTGGTGACACTATGGGGCAGGTTTCTGCATACCTGTGCGTGCTCTGGACCTTGGCCATGTTCTGAAAAAACTCAACATGTGACCATGGAGAAGCCATCATGCTCTACAGAAAATCCCACACCATGGGGATGACAGAGAAACTGTAGAGGCTCAGTACAGAGAGCATCTGTTCTGCAGAATAGGCACAAATCTTTAGATCCACAGTTACTTTGGGAATCAAAGGACTTTGGCTGCCTCAGCTAAAAGGTTTGTGACAGTAGGAAGAATCTGTGCTCAGGATCTCACGTGTCTTACTCTTTTCCTTTCAGATGCCCAGTACATCACCTGCAAGATGCAGAACTGCAGTGAAGCCACTCACGGCAAGCCCTTTCCAGGCTATATTGACCATAACTCCCTGATCGTCCAGGATGATTATGTCTTTGTTCAGGTGCAGAACACCCTCTTCTCATTTATTATATTTTATATTCTATTATTTTATATTATTTTCTCTTCCATTCCTTTGCGTGTGTGTGCATGTGTGTTAACTCCCAACTACTCAGACAACACTGGATCCAAATAAGAAAGGCCCTGAGTTAATTGTAGAAGTTCATTACAATGCTAATAGTCTTCCTATTATTTCTAGTATCTTGTCACTGTAGGGATATAGTGGTCCTGCCTGGAGCATCCACCATATGTACTGTGCCACCCCCTGCAATCCTGTAAGCACTCTAGGGTTTCTGCTCTAACCCCCTAGCTTGAAGTGATGTGTCAGTCATCTGTTGTTAAAAGGAATAGACCAGAACGTTTTTGAGCATGAGAGAGAAAGAGAAAAGGAGGGAGGGAGTCAGAGGAAGAACCAAAGAAGAGGAGTAATCAGGCTTTATTGTTATGCCTCAATTGTGATTACAGTGAAAAGGCTGAAGATGAGATGTACTCAGCCAAGCTGTGTTCCAGGTGGGACCTGGTGAATAGATAACTACTGTGGGTTTCATTAGGCTGCCGCCAGTGTCCATCTAATAGCAGTTGAAGAGGACAAAAATAACAACAGAATTGCAGGGAACATGGAGGTGAACTGGAAATCATTAGGACTAAACAGGTTTTCCAGACAGTTTGTATTCTGCTATGCTTGGGAGTGGAGGGAAGAGAGAGGACTGCTATTTTAAATTGGGTGAGTTGATTGCTAATTACCTTCAGTTAATGAACTCAGTCATAAACACCAGTCTAAATCATTCACTAATAAATCTGGAACATGTATTTCAGAATAGGTTTTGTGCCTAGTGTGTCTGAAGTATAAATGAAATGTTTCTGTGGTAAGGAAAACAGGGGCATGCATCACTGTTCAGCCATGCTCTCTTGTTTCAGAATCACTGTGTGTTTGTGTCTTGAGCTGGATAATTTCTCCTCATATGTGAATTGATTCATTACTTCATCACTTGATTTTACGCTTTTCAAGATTGCTAGTCTTCTCTGTTCTGACCTGATGTTACATACTGTAAAGAATCAACCCCTTTGCCTCATCGGAAGTTAATGCTGGGGAGATTGTCTGCCTTTCTGGATAGCTCTTGTATTTTGATGCATTTTTCTTTCAGTCTATATAAACTGCTGTATAGTTTTCCCAGTGCTGTCAGTTTTTTGCTTTGTTCCACCTCTGTGCTAGCTGCATGGTGCAAGGATGAAGGAGCATATGAGGAAAGGCAGCCTTTTATGATGTTCTCCTTAATGCCCAATGAGACTTTGCACAACTTTATATATTCATGTTCGTAATGCAGTTTGAGAGGGTATCATGTAATATTTGGATTTTGAAAGCTCCCATTTTAATCCTTAGACGTCTTAAGATTCTTAAATATAACAGGTCAAAGAGATAGTACTTGCCAATCATTAATAACTGACACAGGTATGAAATAAGAATACTGTAATCCCTGGAAACAACCTCTGCTTTGTTCAAAGTAGACAGTGAATTCACTGTTGGCTGGTAATTTAAAATAGGATTCTTCAGGTGGTTACATATTTATCTGGATGTATCTGGCTGGCAAGGAACAGCTAAATAACATGCTGTGGCTGATGCTGGGCTCTGCCTTATCCCAGGCACTGTTCTTCAGAGGATGAATAGCCTTAAACCTACCAGACTGTAAAAGCTTGGAAAAGCAGATGAACAGCCTGAGCATCCTCCCCAAGCCTTCCCTACCTTCCTTGATCTTTATCTAGCTTTTCTGCAGCTAAGGCTGCATTGTTATTTGGAATGAGAATTAGCAGGCTGAAAAGCATGAGAATAAGGGTATGTGGGTTTATTTCTGCCACTACACCGTATTTTATTTATAAACTCACACTATCTCATAAACAATGCTTCTGGACTTCCTCCCCTTAACTTTTACCAATTCTCTTAAAAAAAAAAATGTCGAAGAGATTAAAATAAGAAATAGTTCTTATTTTACTTCATCTGGTATGAACCTGGCCTATGTCTGTCTTGCATTTTAAACTACTGCAGTGCATTTTAAAACACTTACTACTAACGAAAAGTCTTGATAAGCCCTGATATCAGGCAATTAAAGCAAATATCTACATAGAGAATCCCTTGGAATATTTGTTCTTCAGTATCTTTCATCCAAAGATTTCAAAGTACTTTACAAACATTGATTATACCTCAGCAGCACTGGAAGCCAGATAACATTGATGGCTTTTTTTCTTTTGATTTCCTGCCCCTTTAATATGTGATAGGAAATGAAACCTCATATTGCTCTAACCCAGCATTTTCAAGGTCTTGTCATCAGTATTTAAAGACTTAAATAAATGGCCAGATTCACAGAAATACTAAATCAACTGAGCTGTGAATGCTTAGCTGATCTTGTAGCAGATACATCTGATGGCTTACATGGGGCCACACAGGAACCAAAGCTGGAGGCAGAAATAGAAATCAATCTTCATGTCTGCCAATCTGCTAATCTAATCAATAGCCTATACAGCAGCTCTGTAGATAGCAGAGGTCTGTTTTGTGGTAAAGCAGAAGAGAGCTATGGCATCTGCAGGTGACGTAATAATCCAAGTGAAACCAGGACTTCACTTTCCCCAGTCTTGCACCTGTAAGTCTGTCCTTTGTCTCTCTTTGCAGATAATAGGTTTTCTCTTACTTTCTTTTTCAGCCACTGTCAGTCAGATCAATGTTTATTCATCCACTGTAATAGTGCTGCAGTTTTAAGCCATTGCTACCAACACTGTGGTATTTCCCTTGACAGCTTTAGCTTGATATTTTACCTGATAATAAAAAAATATTTTATAAAATCATGATGATAACTTGCCTGCTTCTCTCATAGTTGACATCAGGAGGGAGACCACATTATTACGTTTCTTATAGGAGGAATGCATTTACACAGATGAAGCTGCCAAAGTACTCCTTGCCCAAGGTAAGTTGCTGTTGCTGGAATGCCCATAGGAACCTACAGTTCAGATTGTACAGAAATTCTTGAACCCAACACAAGTAACTACAAGATGACATGTAATGAGTGAAAACATTCTTCTTCAGCAGAACATTTGCAAGCAACAAAGGACTGGAAACAGAGTCAGCTTTATGGTTAGTCAAGGAGATCAGCATGAAATGTAGAGGGATACCACAGCCCATGTCAATAACCATTTCTTTATAGTTAGTTAATTAAGTTTTGAAAAGGACACTCTTTCCCACCCCCCTTTTTTTTGGTCTTGAAATTCCCTTCTCCTGTCCCTAGCCTGTGTGGGTTGCTTTTTGTGCTCTGCCTCATTAGCAGATTTTAATGGGAACCAAGCAAAGAGACGTCTTTGTGTGTCTGCTCCATATCTTCCCTAATTAAGAACAACGGTGAATTAGCATTGGAGCTCGAAAAGCTATTGCTGCCTTCTAAAGATGGATTTTTTTAAAGACCTATCTAAAATGTTAGCTCCGTTTTGAAGAAATCACCATTTTGCAGCTGGGCTTCTAACAGTTCCTAACTGCTAACAAAGACAGAGGATTTTAATGTTTTTTTTAGGCCTTTTCATTCTTGACATAATCTGGCTTCAATGAAATTCAAGCTCAAAGGTAGCAAAAGATCTTTTAGATTCTGTCTGAATTTTTTTAAAGACCTATCTAAAATGTTAGCTCCGTTTTGAAGAAATCACCATTTTGCAGCTGGGCTTCTAACAGTTCCTAACTGCTAACAAAGACAGAGGATTTTAATGTTTTTTTTAGGCCTTTTCATTCTTGACATAATCTGGCTTCAATGAAATTCAAGCTCAAAGGTAGCAAAAGATCTTTTAGATTCTGTTTGAGGCCTAACATCTGGAGACAAATGAATTCCCAAAAGTCAGGCAAACAATGACAAAAGAAAGAGGAGAAAGTGTAAGGTCAGCCTGTTCCTAGTAGTTGAATGTGTATCAGATTTTGTAGGTGGAAATATTCAAAGGGATAATTTGGCTAATATCACAACAGGCTGTCTTTGATTCCTCAAACCAGCAGATCTGTTTATAGTAGATTGACCGGGTGACCTGCATATGACCACACTGCAACTGAAATCTAGGCCTTCAATGCTCTGCCTTTCTTACTCTGCTGTTGTATGTTTGTTTCTGTTTACATCACCTGAAAACCCAGCTTACAGGACATTGAAGACCCTACTAAAAGAGATGGGTCTTCTTGGTTCTGACACAGGAGGGCTGTGGTCTGCCCCAGAATCTTCACTCACATTTAAAGATAGGTTGGTTTGAAACTTCCTGCCCAAGCAGGAAGAAATTACTCAGGTAAAATTTAAAGAATTGTTATTTGAAGTAGCCCTCAGCAAAGGAGTTGCATTTTTAACATAATTATTCTAACACCCACGTCAAAATTGTCATTTACAGCTGATTCAAACCACCTGTAGAGAGGCTGCTTGCTTTGAACTGGTTATCTCCTTTAGCCCATACTTTTCCAAATGCTCACCTTCTCAAAGAGATCTCTGAAGAGCCAGGGAAAATGCACTACAATTAAATTACAATGTGTTCCCAGAGAATAGGAACTGGAGCAGTACAATCATGTTATTTGACCCAAAGAAAAAGGCAGATATATAAGGAGATAAGACGCTTTGTCACAATCTCGGAATATCTTCAAAGACTGAAAAGCTACATTTGGCTTGGAAGGAGCTACAGTGGAGCTGTGGCTGTCGAGAAGGCTGCTATCAAAGCAAGATAGCTGCTTTTATTAAAAATGCACAAAGCATTATACTATTCGAGGAACTCAAACATAGAGTTTCTCTTCTGCTTAAATTCTCTTTTATCTCCTTCAGCTAAGAAAAAGGGGCCAAATATGGTAAACAGCACTAAGTGACTTCTGGAATTGAAGATGGAAATATCAAACTTTTTGTCTCTCTATGTTGCTCTTCCTAAGCGGTGTGAAGAAAGGGTGTGAAGGCAGGCAGCTTTGGCAGGTGATACTGCTGCTCAGGCAGGAATAGCCTACAGAAAATCAAAACTAAAATAATCTTGTTGGCATTGATAGCCTGGTAGCCAGTTTGATTAAAAGTCTAAATGAACTTGAAACTCTCTCCTATACAAGAAGATGCCTACATGTGTCTATGCTGGTTATACTGTGTAAATGGTCATTCTTGAGACCTGTTAATTTCTGCAGTGATATTGATCTGTGGGTTCGTACTACCTATTCTGTATCACAGCAGCACAGTGTGGGCTCTGTCACAGACACTGGTATGTCACTCAGGATAATCACCTTGAATATACACACAGGGTATATTCGCTCCATTTTAGACCAATGTACTGTGCAAACATCTGTAAATACTGAAGCAAGCCAACCAATTTCTCTTTTAAAAAGACCTGTCCTTAGCTGGTGCTGGGCTGAATACTGATGGAATGGGAGTGTGTGGTACCTCTGTTTTAAATTCATCACCTTCTTTCAATCTCAGGATGCACATCCTGGTGGAAGAAGCAGTAACCACAAAAAAATCCTTAAATACAGATCTTAAAAAGAGCTGACAGTCCCAGTAACTAACAGGATAAAACAGGCATTACACCTTCCTGCTATTTAACTTCTCAGGAAGAAAAGTTCCTTGACCAATTTCAAAAAGGGCAATTAAAGCATGTTTTTTAACTCAGAAAGCCTTGGCCTTCAGTCATTTGAGTAGGCAGCTGATCAAACCCATGCACAGATTCGTGCTCTTTTGTCTTTGGAAAGACAAGAGGGACAGGTAGTAGAGCTGCATATTAATGTATTTGCACTATGTGTTGGAACAGAGAGAGGAAAACTCAGTCTCTCAGAAGGCAGATGCAAAGGTAGCCCCTGAAGATGATGACTGAGAAAGGTGTCTTACTTCACATTTGTGTCCTCTTCTCTTTCTGTAAGGAAGTGAAATGTACATCTCTTGTAGTAGTGGAAGATGCAGTGAAGCTCTTGCTCCATATCAAGATGAAGGGATTTTTTAATTATTATTCCTCCTCCCTAAAAAAAAAAAATCACCCTGAAAAAAATTAAATAGAAATTAATGTGATATTGCAGATTAATTTTCATTTTCCCAGTGTGGAAACAAAAAAATTCCTGATGTTGGTCAAAGACCTAGTTGGTTCCCATATATTGATCCCTTCCTATCAAAGCTTTGCACGTCTACTGCATCTACTGAACAAGGCCATATTAAGGGGAAAAGTTAATAGATCCCCAAGGGCAAACATTTGGAATGCTATCTTTTTTGACTTTCTGCACTACGTATATGCTAATTCTGTCTCAATCTCTGCTTCTCCAGCCTTAAATTCCTTCAGTCTTACTGGGATCTTCTTTAGACTTGAATTTTACAGCATGGTGTGATGAAACTCAGGAAGCACCTAGTGAATCAACTTATTTGCTTTTTAAGCATTCATGTAATTGCCTTTAGTTTTCTCTGGTGTGATTAAAATATCTTTTACCTCTCTCCCCTAGTTATTACAAAACTATTGATTGAAATGGTAAGTTAATGAAACTACATTCACGAGACGAAAGAGATTTTATGTATAATCTCTGTCTATGTTGAAATAGAGAGAGGTCTGCCCATGTGTTTATGGGCATATGCCAAAGTTTAAACTTGAGATTAGTGCTGTGCTAACCAATTTTGCCTGAAGGACACTGGGAATACCTACTCATGTAGATATACCATCAGGTTGACTAAGGTGGCAGTCTGAAATAAGGAGCCTCTGACAAACATCTGTGTCACTAATTTCTACTAGCACATCTGGAGCTAAGAGAGGATGTCTATTTACAATTACAATTAGTAGAAAGCAGTAGGACTTATATTGCCTTTCATGTTGCCTGAGCATTTAAACCAATCTGTTCCTTCACAAAACCAGCCCATCTTCTGGGATGTATTTTTCTCCAGCACAAAGAAGAGAGTAAATCAAGTGAATATTCATCCACTCCATTCTCAGATCTGGATCTGGATGAACAAACAACTGTTCTGAATCTTAACTTCACTTCAAATTTATAGATCAGATTTCTTCATTATGTTATTTTTCATCTTTACATTGCAAGGGTCCATCTGTAGGTATTAATTCCTCGTACAAAACCACCAGAAAGTGAATTGTCAGGACTATTATTAACAGAAGGAAGAGGTAGTATCAGTTTCCAAAGAGCATATTTTCTGATAAAGTTCCCAGTTTTGCATATAGAAAGCTCTGGCTGAGGTTCATGGAAGCAGAATAACTCTGGGATGTCTGCCCAAACCAGACAGAATAGCTGAATCTTCTGGGAATCACCTTGTGCAAAAAAACCTGCATTTATTTTCCTACCTCCGCAGACTTTTGTGTCACCAAAGAACTATGCTAGGCAGGTAGAACCTAGGAATTTCATTATAAAAATCTCTCTCTTGATGGCTTTTTCCACTGAGTAGTAATTTCTCCAGACATTGAAAGAGGGAATCGGGTTTAATAGTTTCTGGGTTTTCCTTAATTACACAATCTTTTCATTGCTTCCTGCCCGCTCGAACACACAGACTGAAGTAAAAGAAAACCTTACTCACACTAGTGATCTAACTAAAATTCTGCTCTTTACATTTAGTCAGGATTCAGGTTGTCTTTCTGTTATATTTCTTGGGGGCTGGAGGTGTTTGTGGGTGTGTAGTGTGTTTAGCACAGTGGTCCAGGGTCTTGGCTTCTAGTCAACACTGTTATTAGAATTAATAACAGCAGCACTGGATGCAGAGATTGACCCATTAGATCCTTCGTGTATCAGTTCCCAGGCATACTTGGTTTCTGAATGCTAGGCAAGAAGCAGATGTTTCAGATGCTGTCTTTTCTTCTTAAAAACAAAACAAAACAAAAAAAAAAAACACCCAACAAAACCCCAAACAAAGAAAAATGTATTTTAACATCTGTGATTCCACAGACACAGGTGGAATCACTCTGGTGCCCAAAACATCCCCAAACGACCAACAAATAAACATCATCACCACCTCCCAACAAAGTATTCATTACAATGAAAGTGTTGGTGGGGGGAGTGCTGCTCTGTAACACTGTATTGCCAATGTAAATGTTCAGTTAACACCTCATCAGTTAATCACCGCTTTGAAAACTGGCAGAAGACAGCTGGTGTAAAATATTCCTGGATGGAATTATCTGCTTACAGGAGTGTTGTCTACAGTATCTGATTAAACTAGCCTAAATATATCCCTTGCTTCTCCACAATTACTCTGGTGCCCTTGAAAATGACAGGACAGAGCTCCTTCTAGTAACCTTCCTCTCTTTTTCTTTCCCCAGGACATGCATGTTATCAGCACAGATGAGAATCAGGTGTTTGCAGCTGTTCAAGAGTGGAACCAGAATGACACATACAATCTGTATATCTCTGACACCCGAGGGGTGTACTTCACCCTGGCCTTGGAAAATGTCAAGAGTAGTCAAGGGCTGGAGGGGAATGTGATGATTGACCTCTATGAGGTATGTCATGACTCCAAACATCTCATTCATATTTCAGGATCTCATGCGATGCCAGTACCATTTCCTTGTTGCACATCAGTCTTGTAACATGCATGTGAACAACAGAGACAAAAAGTGACTATCTACATAGTTTTACTTTCCTTTTACTTTAGGGCCTCAGTGCAATCAACTGAGTTTCAAGGCCAGGTTTTACACAGGTGTTCAATTTAGGCCCAGCCTAACATTATGAACAGATTCACTGCTGTACTCTCCATTAGATCCTCAGGTTAGGAAGAGCCCATGGCTCTCTCATGCAATGGAATGTGAATTGCATCAGAAGATGTAGTGGAATACTGCAATCAGTGTCTATGAGGAGCTCTTTAAGTTTCTCAGCCAAAATCCTGCTGACCCACATTGGTCCAGCCTATGACTCTGAACACTTCCAACACTATGAATAGCATCATTCTCCAATTTTTGTTGCACTTCTGAAAGGCTAATCTCTTGGTTTAGAGGTAAGAAGACACAGCAGTTTTCAGTTGACTCTGTCACCTTCTTCAGCTTGGACTATGTTGGGAACCGAAGTGATTTTTAGATACACCCTCTTGGGCTATCCTATGACCATGGAAACTCTCCTATGTCATTTTTATGTCCATTTACCCCTGAGCCTTTTTCTGAGCAAGGACATTTGCCTAAGCTCACCTGTAAAAAGGACAATGTACATTGTCTTCTATGACAGCTGATCCTAAGAATAAGATTTTCAATGTGTCCTTGTACTTGTTCTGCTGTCTGTTTTATTTCTGGAGATGGCACTGAGCTAAATAGAAACTCAGTCCTCAGCTGCTGGTTTGAGTGTCAACTTCTTTTTTGAGGTCTCCCCCACAGACTTTTCTGACCATGTAGAATAAGGGCCATGAACTAGATCTGGGTTCCTTTCAAAATAAAACATTTCCCCACCACCATCTGAATATTAGTTCTGCTGTGTAGTTTGCCTTCATCTGTCCTTTACTTGGAAACACCTTGAATTGTTCAAACAGAGAGCCCAAGTGTTACACATAAATGCAGATGAACTGTAGGAGGATGGGCACTGGCATTTCAGTCATTTGGAGATGTTTACTATTAATCTCTGCAGCACTGGCAGCCAATGGAAAAACTGTTGCCTTTTATTACTGTAAGCTTGACAAACAGTTTTACTGCATTATGTAAAGGTGTCCTGCATGCTGGTGGGGGGGAGTGTGTGTGTGGAAATTATCACCTTTGTTTTGTTTTATTAAGCTGACACCACACAGTAACCTGGATTGAAATTGATGCAATCGGAATTGTAGCATCATATCTGCTGATTACATAGGTAGAAAGATATTGGCTGACACTGAACCTGGCACAAACCTTCTTTTCAATTTGATGTTCTAGCTGGAAGGGAACAGAAAGCCAGCCAATGTGATTCTCCAAGTAGTGTTGCTGCAAATGATGAATGCTCTAGGAGTAAATGGAGATGAAGATGAAAGAAAAAAAAACATAGATAAATTAAAACAAAAGGGAGAGATTGCAAAATTAGTCCTTCTATGGTGACAGTGCTATATTTAGAATAGGAAGATTGAGGAGATGCCAGAGAAAGACAGGCTGTTCAGCCTGAAGAAGAGAGCCTTTTATGGACAGCTGGAAGTAGCCTCACAATTCCAGGCCCTGGTTCTCATGGGAGACTTCAACCACCCTGACATCTGCTGAAGGAACAAACAATACAGGAAGTTCCTGGAAGACATTGATGATAACTTTCTGAGACAGGTGATGGAGAACCCAATAAGGAGAGGTGCGCTGCTAGAACTTATACTAACAAATGAGGAAGGACTGGTTGGTAATGTGAAAGTTGAGGGCAGCCTGGGCTACAATGACCATGAGATCATGGAGTTCAGTATCATGTTAGGAAGAAGCAGGGCTATAAGTAAGATCACAACCCTGGACTACGGAAGAGCTAACTTTAGCCTCTTTGGGGACTTTCTTGGAAGAATCCCATGTGAACAAGCCCTAGAGGGAAGAGGGGTCTAAGAGAGCTGGTTAATATTCAAGGCTCAAGATTATTAGGTTAATATTCTCCAGGCTCAAGAATAGTGCATCTCTATGGGCAAGAAATCGAGCAAAGCGGGCAGGAGACCTTCATGAACGAACAGGGAACTCCTGTCAAAACTCAGGCATAAGCAGGAGATATACAAGAGGTGGAAGCACAGACAGACTTTCTGGGATTAATATAGGGATGTTGTCAGAGTATGCAGAAATACAATAAAAGAGGATATGGCCAGATTCTTCTTGGTGGTGCCAGGCAATAGGATGAGAGGCAATGGGCAGAAACTAAAACACAGGAAGTTCCATCTGAACATGAAGAAAGACTTCTTTCCTGTGAAGGTGACTGAGCATTGGAATAGGTTGCCCAGAGAGGTTGTGGAGATATTCAAGAACCATCTGGACACAATTCTGAATAATGTGTTCTAGGTGACCCTCCTTGAGCAGGGAGGTTGGACTAGATGACCTCTGGTGGTCCCTTCCAACCTCAACCATTCTGTGAAAAAATCTGCTCAATGCTGCTCAGGGTATTGCACTGGGCATGAAGACAAAATAAAAATTTTTTCATAGTCCTCATCATGTTCTCCCTTCTCTTCTCCTGTAAGTTTTCATGAGCCTTTCACTCAAAAGTTACTATTTCAGTCTGTAAGCTCTTCTGCTGCTGGACCTTGTAGAGGATGAGGAGACCACTTCTAGAGGGACACTATTCTCCTCCTGCATGTTGGACAAAGCAGGGTATGGGAATAGCTTTTCTCTCCACCACCTTGCAGTGACATTTCATGAGTAGCACACGAGACCCAGCATTCAGTGGGTCTGTAGGCACAGGAGGGCTGTCCTAGAAACGATCTTCTAGAGGAAGGGAAGAGTGAGAATCACTGGCCATTGGGTCCAAGTGCCCTTTCTAGTTCCTGCACCTCTCCAGTGATGTGCTATGGCTCTTCTTGGCTCTGTGTTTGGACTGGTCTGCAGCAAGACAATCCTGCATATGGGAATCCATGCCTGAACTGATAACAGACTATGAGAAGATGTGTCTATAGCTATGGTATATAAGCTTATCACTCTAGGACTTATTTTTTTTTTTAGCAGTATACCTCTTGGATAGGACGTGTATGTTAGACATAAAAAGTTGATGGAGAGGGAAGAATGTGGTTTCAGTTGTGTGCTCGAGTGTCTTGTATGAATCTTTCTAAAAAATGTCAACAGTATTTGTATCCACACACAATGGATTTGGGGCAGTGAAGACTCTCTACAACCTGCATGGAAGTTGATGGAGTATTTTTCTTTCTGACCACTGGTGGTTATGCACTTACTTGCATGTAAGACTTGTGAGTCTTCGTGTGATTGTACAAACAGCAAGGATGAACAGATCACTCCATGTGTCATGGTTGTCTATGCAATAAGTATATCTCCTCCAACTGAGAGCACAGAAACATGTATAGTGCGTGAGGTCTTTTTTCAAGATGAAGCTCTCCAAGACTAACAGTATAACTTATACTTTGCTTTCTTGAGAAAGGAATCTGAGTTCCAGCCCATGACTAGAATCATAAAAAGGAAGATTCAGAGGATTTCAGAACACATTTATCACCTGATATATAAAATGCTCTTTAATCATTTATGGCCAGCATTTCACAGGGACTATATAATACATCTATTTCAGGCCAACAACAAAACAAAGTACAAATGGAACTATAGGCTCTGGCCTCTGGTAGTAAAGGCAGAACTATGTTATTTTTCCAGCCTGTCTTATCATGTAGTATCACTGGAAGACAGAGTGCCCTTATCGTTTTAGGGTGCCTTTCGACTACAACAGAGAAATCTTGAATACTTAGTTGGGTGGGACCAGTCCAGTTAAGAAATTGAAAATATTATCTTTTTATGCTAATAATGGCAATAAATTAGTTAATGTCTTAATTTAAATACTATTGCCCATTATAACAAATCATGACTAAGTCTTTACATAAGTTCAAATGAAATCCAATGCCATTGCTCAAGCAGGAAAATTCTATTCAGAATGACTTAGTACACCAGTGTACTGTACCAATGCACTGTATATTGGTAGTCCTACAGCATATGACTTGAAATGCAATAAGGTCGTATTCACCAGGAGCTGTAGCATCCAAATCCAGACACACGATTTAGTTGAGCTGGAACAAGCTCTGAATTTGCTGTGTAACCATTTACCATGTGGTGCCATTTAAGTAATTATCTGTATGAATAAAAAGTCTTGATGAAAATAATTCCGTGTACTAGCTCCAGGCGGATGACTGGACAGACTTGCTGGAAACAAAGAAGTTTCTCTCTTTCCCCCTCCTCCCAGTTTTGCTTCCCTTTTTATTGCAGCACTCAGATCGCAGAATGACAGCCCAACAAATTCATTCACAAGCTTCAGCAGCTATTGGGCTATTGATTTTCAGCATGCTGAGAAGATGGGAACATTCTGCAGTGTGAGTTGTGGTTTGAGGTTGACTTTTTTCTCCCCACTAAGACACTTTTGGGCTTGGTTCCAATGTGAGTCTGTTAGCATCACATCTTTACAAAATCCTCCTGCAGGCCTATGGATTAAAGATGTTGGGTAAAACACCAGGAAAAATAAATCTCATTGCTAGCTCTATCACTAGTATGCTGGGTGGCCTCGCTGGAGTCACTAGTGCTTTGGTTTCCTCAAAATATGAAACAGTAAGAAAATTACATCTGTGTCCCTAGTTATCCTGATGAAACACTGATAATTAAGAAACACATTAGGATCCTTAGCTGAAATGTGTTAAGCAGGCTTAATTTGTATGAGAATAGAAGCACTGAACTGCAAGTTTGTGTGTGTGTGTCGCATTTTCTTTGCAAGGCCAAAATTGCTGCTGTTTCCTCCTCTGGCAGTGCAAGAGACAAATAATTGCCCTGTACATATTGTGTCTTTCAGAGGCCTACACAGCTGAGAGATTGCTGCTTTACAGATAATGCTATCGACACCTTACCATGTTCCCATGCTGATTCTGAAATATAAGCTTTCTTTTCCATTTGTCAACTTTCCACCTGTGATAGTTTTATCTTGTCTATAAGCACCTCAGTTTGCCTTCCTTTGATGTTCCTTGGCAATTCTTGGCCCTGATATCCACCATGCTAACGCAGACTTCAGGTCCCTGATGGGTTTGGCAGGACAAGAGAGACACATGCACAGAACCTGTAACGGCTTGATCTATTTTTCAGCCATGTCAATTTTTCCTAGGTAGCAGGGATAAAGGGAATGTTCTTGGCTAACAAGAAGATTGACAACCAAGTGAAAACTTTCATCACCTACAATAAAGGGAGAGACTGGAGTTTGTTGCAGGCTCCAAACACTGATCTGAGAGGAAATCCCATTCACTGTCTCCTGGTAAGTACCAGGGGGGTAACTTGAGTGGTGGCTACATCCCAGAACAATCTTTTTCTTCAAGATAACACAAGAAGGTATAGCCAGCAGTGTTACTCGTGGAAGGAATACTGCATATTAAAAGTGCAGTACATCAGGCTTGGGCTGCCAGGTGGCATTGCAAGAACTGTCATTGTCATTTCGCTGAATTTAGTGAAATTTCTGGAAGCATTATAGATCAGTTTCCTTCTGCACAACTCATGGTCTCCCCTTAAACAGCTGAAGCTGGATGCTGTTTCTGCGCAGTTGATTCTCTGGACACTAGATGGGAGGAGTGAGCTATTATAACTCAGAAACTGTCAGGGACCTAAAAGCTTGAGGCAGGCTCAAACGAAAGCACTCCTCTGGTTTCTTTCAGGTCACTCTGTTGGCAATATTAATATTTGTCATTTTCTTTTTGAGCTCAGAAGTGAGAATTGACACATTCATCCAAATACATGTATAGCTATGTGTTTGGTGTATATTGTATCTGTCTCTGTACTTACTAATATAGATCCACATATAGACGAGTCTTTAATCATCATTATATGCAAACAGCTTCCAAGAATGAAAATGAAATATAAGCAGTGTGAATAGAATTGAAGATGTCTGTCAAATTAGAAAGCTTAGACTGATCTTGACATGTTTTTCAGCCGACATAATCTGTACACATTAATGGGATAATACTCAGAACCCAAAACTTTGGGATTTCCAATAGCTTTTCTATTACACAAATTCTAACATAGTTCCAGGCAGAATCAGGGGCACTATTGAGACTGCTCTTCCTCCTGCTGTCCTGTACCTTAACTGAACCCCATGCATTATTGCAAGAGCAAAGAATAAATAACTTGATTTTTGAAGCTGTTCAAATAATTGATTTTTGATTGAGCCAAGATGCAAGCCTTTCATTTTCTGTCCAGTATGAAAAAAATAAATAGGGAGGACTGCAGGTCAAAGAGAAGAGTTATTTCAGAACATGACTAAATTTGTTTGGGTTTGTTTTCTTCTTCTTCCAAGTTTTTAAAAATTGTAACTAAGAACTTTTGTAAATTAAATCTTTCTGAGAGATGAAAACCAAAAAAATGACATTCAGAAAACTTTGCAGGCATAGAACAATTGAGCTGTTTTGAAAGGGCCTATGTGTAGAAGCTGTTGTGTTTCAAATAGATTGTAATCTAGTTTCACTCAAGTGAACATATTTGAACATCACACCTTGACTTTTTCAAATCATGACCAATTTTATCAGAAACCCAAGATTTTTATTATATGTTATGGTAGTGTAATATTTTAGGGAGCCGTCAGGGCAGAAGAAATAAAAACCAAGGCAGCAAATAAAATAAAGTAAACATTTTTATTTTCCATACATTTGAAGTTTGAGTTCTGAGAAATGGTCTTTCCTGGTATTGTTGTGCACTGATCAAGAGAGATCTCCCTTGCCATTGTAGTTAGAAATGAACCAAAGGTACTGTTCCCCAGGGTCCTTATGGAACGCTTGTTTGCAGGAACTGTGTATTTTATGGAGAAGGTATGTTCCCACTGTAGTTATCCACGGTGTAGTGGAAGTGGTTGTATGACTGCATATAGCTCATCCAGGACTGGATGGTTCTTATGGAGAGAAGGGATTATGGCTCCCCTAAGCCTTCCTATCCATACTGTATCTGCTACTATGCTCCTGGGGACCTGAGAACACAATTCATTTAATTTAAAATTAGAACAGATATGCCTGGACTAGCTGGCATTCCCTTAAGGGTAGTAAACTTGAACAACCCAGGCAAGGGGTCATGACCAGCGGCAGAAGTGTGGGCACTTGTGGGGATGCAGTGAGAACTGACTCACGGGAGCTCTTGGTTCTCTGTGTTTTGTTTTTACATGCTTGTAGTTCCACTGTGTGCAAACCACATCTTAAACACTGGTTTGTTTTTATGTTGCACTCTATGCAACCATGTACTGGGTCTGGGAACTGCTTCTGAGAATTGTGCAGGCCCGATGTAGACTTGTCCTGTTTGCACTGGAAAGCAACCACTTCTTAAACGTTCCGTGACTTGGGGCTGAGGTATGCATCTCAGATCTGTGGGGATCTGTAGAAATGGGTCCATGATTTCAGGGTGGTAAGGTTCAAATCTTCAGTGAACTTAAAATGTGTATCTCAGTCTTTGCCCTTCCAGAAGCAGAATGCAAAGGAATTTAGCCCTTCCCTGTGACAAGGCCAGAGGAATGTATAGCCCTGGTTATTGTTCCAGTTCCCTTAACATCAGGTAAAACAGACAAGACATCTCTTTCTTAATCTGAGCCTGTCTGAGCACTCCTTCATGCTTAGGTTGTCACAAACTAGTGGAATGTTAGCAGAGGAGGGATCATCAGCTGAGCATATAGGGTCTCAGCTGCAAACCTTGCAGCTTTGCAAGAAAGCAAGTAGGTGAAATCTGAACTAAACTGACTTGTTAGGTCTTTTACAGGAACAGGCAGTCTGCCGGCAAGAGAAAGGGAGGATATTGGTACACAAAGTAAAATAACACAAAGTAAAATAACAGCTCTGCAAAAGAGAGCCAAGCTAATTAAAAATCTGATTTGGGCTTCATATCCAATAGTGGGGGAAGATGAAAGCAGAGTATGGAATATGAGAATTCAAGAAATGATAGAGAAGAGAACACAGAAGTTGGAGTGATAGGCAATTTTTGAAACAAAAGCACTGGAAATATGGGTCAGGAAGTAAGTCCTGGAAATAAGTCGGGGATCCATAAGGGTGTTCTGCTGAGGGAAAATGTGGAGAAAAGGAATTGTCCCCTGATCTGAGTCAAGTCTGTTTCTTGACAGTGTGACACAGCTGTAGTATTTAAACAGTTCACAAACTTCACTCACCTCTTTAGTCACACTTTGTCTACCCCTGCATCACAAGAAGTTTTACCTCTTTACATCAGCTCCTTTTTCTACTAATTACTGTTCCTTATGGCATAGCTAAGTGAATTCTTAATAGTCCATTGTACACCTAGCTTAGCTCCCATCCTTACTCCATGGCAGATACTAATGCTCTCTCACTCTGCTGGCTTTCAGCATAATTGTCTCTAGCAATAGCTTGGGACCCAGCAATAACGTATGTTCCAGCTTGTTGGCAGAATGGGATCTGCCAGAGTGACAGGATGGTCCCCAGCCTGCAAGTGTAATTCTGTGTCCTCTGGGCATCTGGTCTTTAAACCTAAACTAAGGGAGAGTTAATGCAGAAATAAGTACATAGCAGCTAAGTTGGCAGCTAAGGAGGTTAAGAGAGAGTCTGGTTGAAACACAAGGCAAGCCAGACGGAACCATCCCTCTACTGACAGTATGCTCAAGGTGCTTTTTTCAAAGCAACTTAAAGAATTTCTTTTCATTTTTTTGTGAGATGGCTATGAATAATGAGGTTGGAGGAAAGCAGTGAAATTCCATATAATCCCAAAGCTTTATTTTTCTTGTTTATTTTCTAATTTTCTGAGATGAATACACTTAATCATCAAAGTAGGTGCCAAGGTATTATATCCCAAAGACACTGGTTTTGTTTGATTCTTATATTGTGAAGTGCTTAGCTGACGGGTAGTTCTATCTTAAAAGTTATGGGCATCTCTCTAGGAGACAGAATCAATTAGCTTTCAGGGGTGGTCTTGTGGCTAAAACACAGGGCTAAATCTCAGGAGAATCTTGATTCGCTTTTTAGGCCTGTCTCCAATCTCCTATGTGAACCTTGGGCAAGTCACTTATTTTCTCTGTGCCTCCCTTCCCCAGACATCTATTTATTCCCTCCCACATTTTGTTATTCTTGTCTATTTGGATTACAAGGATTTCAGGACAAAGACCCATTTCTCGTAAGGAGGAAGGCATTCATGCCATCTGCTGTAGAATAATTTAAGCATCTAAGTGAGGAGTTTTGAGTATTTCTCCTGGATGTGTTTATCTCTCATCATTACTCCTTGCTATTGTAGGTGAGCAAATACTGTGACTACACCTAGGTTTGTGAATGGTGTCTAGCATCATCCTTGTGTTATAATGCTTTGCCCAACTCCTGATCAGAGACAGTCATTAATAGCTGTTTTGTATGTGCCACACCATTGGAGGCAGTTCAGGTAGGCTTCGAAGAACAGCAAAGAAGTGGGTTTGCAGGTATTTATGAGAAATTTTACTAAGGACTGATGAGCCACGTAACAGTGCTGGCCTGAAAATACTAGGAAGCAAGTAATGAAGCCAGCATGATTGTAAGAGCTATGCCTGTGAGCAGAGCAATGAGCTATGTCACTCGTGCTTTACCTTTCTACCTAGGTTTTAAATGCTCTATGGCAGTGTTTGTCTTTCCCTTGGTGTCTGTGCATCAACTAGCACAGCTGGGTGCTGGACAATGAGAGGGAAACCCAAAATTGGTGATTCTGATGATGATAATGGTTTCAATACCCTGTTGGAAATACTAAAAAACGAAGCTGAGATATCTGTATATGAGTTAAGCTGTGGGAGCTAAAGGAGGAACACAAACGAGTCTGGAAAAATATCTGTTGATAAACCTTTTAAAGATATAGATGGAGAAGGTATACATCTGTGATGGAGATGAAAATGCTTCCACAGTAATGATGCAAGATGGCCATGGGCAGTAACATTGGGTATTTGGCTGGAGTGAAGAGGTTTATTTTTACACCATACCCACTTGTCACTAGAGACTTCAACATTACTGCATTCCGACCAATAAGAAGTCATGCCAGTAAAAATACCATCTCTCTGTTTAGACAGGTGACTGGCTTTTAATACTTGAGATATTTATTCCATTTCTGTGTACTATGTCTGTGAAATGAGACAAATTTGAAAGAAAACTTCTGGTAGCACGAAGATTTGAGTCAAACAAGGTCTAATCCCTGTCAGAGTGGGGAATTGGCTGAGTTGCTGCCATTAGCTGCTGTCTTCAAAATGCTGAAGTGGACTTGGAATATGTTAGCTTTAAAAATATGTTCTGAATTTAGTCTTTTCACAATGTATTAAAATGTAAAAGGGAAGAATTCATGCTCTTGCAATGCTTTTCCACTTTTTGCATGCATGTCAGCTCAATTTGGATCCCACTTCCCTCCCTGCGCCCCCCGGCTGCTCTAGTGGCTGCCCTCGCAAAGCTGTCAGTTAGAGTTAGGCTGCTCAGTACATTCCACTTGGCAGGTTGTATTCCCTTCTGCACAAACCATGTCCCTTTTCCTGTCTCACATAAGTGAGAACTTCCATCCTCATTTGCCTTTGCCAAAAAAAAAAAAGCCGTGCCATTCTCTACTGGGGGATTTTTGTTTCCGATTCATAGACACCTACATGGAATGGATAAGTGGTCTTCCTCCAGTGACCTGTGGGGCTAGGTTTCCTACAGAGGAAACCTACAAAACTTCAGGTGATGCAGACCTAGCCTTTAGGCAGCTCATATGAGAAAGACCTGCCTCCTTAGAGCCCGTGGGTCATTCCATATAGCCTGTCCTGCTCATCCGAGAGAGATGTGCAAGGTGAAGCATAGGCTTTGCTGTATTTGTGTTCTTATCTGATGTCCCACTTCACCTGGGTCAGTTTCAGGTTTTTTGTCAGTATTTTTCCACCTCCCTTCCATTAGCATGTTTCATAAAGGGTTTTTCATGAGGTTTATAAGAAAAAAATGCTGAAAGTAAAACCCAAGAGAAGGCAAAAATTGTAAGAAATTTTCAGAAATCATCACATTACAGATCTGGAGGGAGCTGTAATGGAAACTTTGGAAATCTGCCTGTCTGTCTTACCTTCTTGCTCAGCTCATTTATTCTATCCCATTCTTTTATTATCTGAGTATCTGACATATAAAATCAATAACAAATAGGTGAGGTTTCCATGAATGTATTTGTTTTGAAATCTCAAAGGTCACATCCAGATGGGGCAATGAAGCATTGCTTCAAACAACTTCTAAGCTAACGCTTTCTAGTCCTGGTATTTATTCTTAGTGCAGTGCAGTGCAGAACTGTCATGTGTCAAAGACACTCAGAGTCAGGAAATGGTATGACACTGTCCAAATTAAGTTGTTTCTTATGTCTAATTAATGGTCACTCGGCATCACACCAATAGGGTTGTTGTTGCATTTTGTTGCCTTACATAGCTTGAGCACTGCTGCTCTGAGGGTCACTTCTGTATCTGCAGCTTTGCTTGCTTCTCAAGAGAGCTAGGGACCAGAAGAGCTAGGTAGTCATTACCATTACCTGCCCTCACAAGCCAGGTTGCCTCCTTTGTTGGTTTGACCTTGGAGATCTTGTCCTTGTGATAGGGTTTCAGCCTTGTGAATTGGTTTCCCAGTGGGAATGGGTTGCATCAGAAAATGATAGCAAAGCTCTTGCAACAGAATCAGGACAGTGGTCGTATCTTTCTAAAGCTGACTGCAGCAATTAGAAAGTAATACAGAAAGATGCTGTATTTCTAAGCCTGTAGAAATAGGAGCATGCATTTCATGTTGTGTCTGCTTTTTACTTTTATTTCCCCTTTCTCCATAGCCCTATTGCTCCCTTCATCTTCACCTGAAGGTCTCAGAGAATCCTTATACCTCAGGAAACATCGCCAGCAGAGACACTGCCCCCAGTATTATTGTAGCATCAGGTATGAAACATTTAAAGATTGCCTGGCATGATGTGCAAACACTGGCAAAATCTTGAGCTTGTGATGGGTATGGAGGGTGTTGAGTGGCTTGTGGGGTGTCGCACCACCAGTATTGGGAAGGAAGACAGGCTACCAAATGGATCTTTTAAATATATATGTTTTTTCTTCAAGCTGAAAGCCTTTCCCTTTTCTTCTCTTCACTCCCCCTTCCCCCCTTTCATTTTCCAAACCTAGGAGTGCTATAATTGCAAAAGGTAAATGAATAAATTTAGTCCCCTGAATGGCTAATTTTACTGTTTCTTAGAGTTTAGCATCACTAATCAATGCTCATCTTACAGGTAATATAGGCACTGAACTATCAGACAAGGACATCAGCATGTTTGTTTCTTCTGATGCTGGGAACACTTGGAGACAGGTAAATGACACAGAATTACAGGTTTAAAACAGAATTGTAGGAAGCTGTGATCAAAATAAGTTCAAACTAATTTTTTTTTAAATTTCTTTTTCTATTTCTTTTTTGTTCCTAATTTTTTATTTCTTTTGGTTCAGAGTAGCTTTTTGCAAATCTTTATGAAAAGGTAAGCTTCCCTTCTCAGAGGTAGAGAGATGCTCAAACAAAAAGACTGAATATGTTGTTAGATTTCATATTACTGAAAATTATTTTTTTAATTCTACTCAGAATTTGACTTCATTTTAACCCTATAGCTAAAAGAATGAGTTAAAATGTGAATACTAAGGGGAGAGAATGTGTTCACTTTTACAGTTGTACATCCCTTGTACTTATCGAACCATTTTTCTTTGTCCATTATTATACTTTCCTAAAAATCAGCAGTTGCCCAGGTCTACCTTCCCTCACTCTGGACAAGTGTTTAGGTGGATCACCTAAAAGTTCAGTGTCCATATAAACAGATTATATTGCCTTGCTTTTAAGCTAATGGAGGAAAAGACAGAATTCATAGAATCATAGAATGGTTTGGCTTGGAAAGGACCTTAATATCATCCAGTTCCAACTCCCTGCCATGGGCAGGGACACATTCCACTAGACCAGGTTGCTCCAAGCCCTGTTGAACCTGACTTTGAACACTACCAGGGATGGAACATTCACCACTTCTTTGGGCAACCTGTTTGACACTTGGAACAAAGCTCAGTCTCACCTTCCATTTGCAGTGGTGTATCTCCAGTAGAACCTCTCTCACTTTGACAGAATTACTCACGAGTCCCTCCCCAGCATTCTCATAAGCCTCCTTTAGATACTGGAAGCTGCTATGAGGTCTCCACACAGCCTTCTCTTCTTCAGGCTGAACAGCCCCAACTTTCTCACCCTATCTTCGTAAGGGAGGTGCTCCAGCCCTCTTATCATCCTCTTTGGCCTCCTCTGGACTTGCTCCAACAGCTCCATGTCGTTTTTATGTTGAGGACACCAGAACTGGACACAATACTCCAAGTGAGGTCTCACGAGAGCAGAGTAGAGGGGCAGGATCACCTCCTTTGACCTGCTGGTCACACTTGTTTTGATGCAGCCCAGGATAGAGTTGGCTATCACCTTGTTTCGAAGCTACTTATCTCTCCATTAATTGTGGAAAAAAAATGGGTGATGAAGTTAAATCGAGTTGCTAATATTTAGTGGAATCACACTTGTTAACAAAGCATTGCTACCCTTTAATGTGTTTATCCTTAGAACAGGAAGTTCTATTATTCACATTTTCTGAATGGGGTATCAAGTCATGGAAAGAAAGAGTGACTTTGTCAGACAAATGCTGCTATATAAACTAGAGCAGATGTTTGCAGAAAGTTAATTCAGAAAAGACACAGGAAAAGCAAATCTTTTTAAATATTTGATATTCCAAGAATCTAATTATTTTACAGTGTTTGTCCAGCCCTCATTTTTCCATCTATATCACTTATGTAAGATAGGGCCAGGTATGTGCAAACAAATTAAGTTCTTCAAACAAAAATCTGTCATTGAAAGAAGAGAAGTTGTTGATCGTTTCAAAAATCTGTTTTTTTTTAACTTTGTCGAGCAGAGAGGGAAAAAGAAGCCTCCAAACAATAAAAAACAAAACCCAGGAATTGTGTCTATACAGAATGTCCTTTTCTACTAAGTTTCTTATCACTTTACCTGTCCTCCATCATGATTGTACATAAAGAACTATGACATTTTCTTGACCCTAAGAAAAATAGCTTCAAATATATGCTTTTTTTTCCCAGATCTTTGAGGAAGAGCACAGTGTTCTGTACCTGGATCAAGGTGGAGTACTGGTTGCCATGAAACACACATCTCTGCCTATCAGACATCTCTGGTAATGGCTCCATGTGTGCTGAATGTCTGCTGTCCCTCTTTCCAGGTGCCAGGAAGTAGGCAGTTAGGCTGCACCCAGAGTTTTCTATAGCTGCAATCTAGAAAATATCAGTTAAGATACTGGCAATCATTAACACAGATAAAGCTAAGAAATTCTGGCAATTCCGATTTACATAGTTTCAGCTCAGCCAGATCTGAGATATTATCAATGTACTTCTACAGCTTCCCTGGTTTACTACAACTTGGCTTCTTGAATTTGGTTGGTTATGTTGTATGTATCTGGATTATGTCTTTGTATCTTATTAAGCTGCCCAAGTACTTGTTATTTTCAAAATTATTGATAAACCTGTCTTCTACGTGGCAGGCAGCACTTATGAACCAGAATTTTGTTGAATAGATTCAGAGCTATATAGCCAAAACCACAGAAGTGTCCCCTCTAGTTATCACTCTTGAATTTGTGTGGAAGGTAAATATAGTTTTGTGCTGCTTGTCATTAATTACTTCTGCTACAGGTAATGCCATATCAATATCTGAAAGACACAGACCCAAGTCTTAGGAAGAGACAAGTGGTTCTGAGCTTTTGCTTAGACCTACCAATGGGAAGACTGCTGGCAGAAGAGGCAAAGATCTTGTGCTCCAGAAATCTAACCTCCCTAAAATATCTTATCTTGGAGACCCAAAAATAAGATGCTTAAGATCACTTGTGTATTAAAAAAAAAACAAAACAACAAACAACCCAAAAACTACCCCTAGGTTACATTTTGCCCTAAAAGCATCAATTTATGATGCTTCCCAAAATCATAGTTTTTTAAAGGACTAAAAATGCAGCATCCAAGAGTAGAAGCTGCTTTCCACTTCTCCATAGCAGCTGTAGTGGATTATGCAGTCTCCTCAAGTAAAGTAGGAGGAGAGTAAGAAAAGACAACATTAATTCTGCTTTCTCCCCTAGGTTGAGTTTTGATGAAGGGAGATCTTGGAGCAAGTACAGTTTCACATCCCTCCCACTGTTTGTAGATGGAGTTTTAGGGGAACCTGGAGAAGAAACTCTCATCATGACGTAAGTGAGCATGCCATCATGCTGCTGTTGACGGGAACTGCATCATAAATATCTTATAAGGGTTTCTTGTAACATAATAGAATTTTTGGTTAGGGACCAAAACAAGTACAGTCTGAAGCCAGGAACATGCAGACTTCTGTTGCTAAATCATCACTGTTTATCTGTGGTATGATTGAAGGAATGACAACATGGTTCCTCGCAAGCTGCAAAACATTATCATTTAGCTTATCAGCATGAAACCTGACTCCTTATATTGAATGTGGTTTAAAGCAGAGCTACTCTTGGCAGACGAATATTTGAAAGAGAAATGGTGGGGTATTTTTATAACTGTGTTTTTGCTGCTACTTTCTTTAAAAAAAAAATCAGAACCCAAGACACAGAAAAATGAAGACATTTTTTTGTAAAAATGAATGACAAAATGTTGCCTGGAGCAACTCATGAAAAATTATGTTTAGTTTCAGTGTAGTATGCTCAGTTCTGCATGCTGAATAAATCTGGATTCACCCTGCCAGAAACTGTGACATTTTACCTGAGATCAGATTTGCAAAAACAGGAGGAAAGTTCAGTTTCTGTCTGTAAAAAATGGACCAAGCTGTAATAAATAGAATATGTGGCCTGGAAACTGACTTGAGTCAATAGAAATGTATGAATAATGTTCCCTTCAGGTTCTGGTTTTAATTTGTGTGGAAGGGATTCCCAATGTTTATAATTGAGATCTCAGACTCCTATAGGCATAACTGTCTCCAGCCCCACACCAGGTCTTCTCTGTATGGTCATTTTGGGTATTGACATAAGTGGGAGGATCATAATCCACAGCATAAAAGCTGCATGCAGTTTTTAAGAGGGTTGTAGAGATTTAGCAGCCTAAGTTTCACTGTATCAGTCAAGGGAAAATCAGTGGCACTCCTAAAGCAATTAATCTCTGTTGGAAATTTGTGGGCGACTTTAGCTCTGTAACTGCCAGACTTCATCTGGTACTACCTTTTACTATATGCTGTTTCTGCTGTGTTGTGTAGAGTGTTTGGACATTTCAGCCACCGCTCAGAGTGGCAGCTGGTGAAAGTAGACTACAAGTCCATTTTTGATCGGAGATGTGAAGAAGAGGACTACAGGCCTTGGCAACTCCATAGCCAGGTAAGAAGCAAGGAGGGTGGTATCTGACCTGAAGTGTAGCTAATGATTGTACAGTTAAAGATCAGCATGATCCAATGTCTTTTCCTGTTTGGCATATCGGATTGTCCCTTACAATGGGTCTGTTTTGTTACATATGTGTGTGGGCCTCAGATTGCGCTCTGTGAGCCCTGAAGGATGAATAGCAGGTTTTTGGGGTTTGTTCTCAATGCAGGCAATTAGCTCAGACTTATCCAGAGTTAAGGAATGCAACAACAGCAGAAGCACTGCCACTGAACTCCTTCACTCCTACATGTCCCATCCAATTTCCCCATCCTTACTTCCCTTCTCTTCCCTCCATCCTTCTGTTGCCCTGTCCTTTGCATTCTGGATGCAGCTGCTGCATCACTTCCAGAACTATTTCTTAAGTGCCCAGCAAGGTGTAATGTGCTCTGCACAGTGACTGCACCTGCCTTGGGGCACCTTCCCAGCTCCACCAAGTTTGACACAACAGCCTGTGTTACGTAAGGTTAGAGTAAAATATAGCCCAAATTCTGTGATTATATAAACACCAAAGGCTCCACTGAATTCTAAAGCAAAACACCCATTTATGTCATCAAAGGTTGTCTTTCTGTATATATCTTGCTGGGCAAGAATTTAATAATGAATATGAAATGAAAGTAGCTTGACTCAGACTAGCTGTTCACACAAGGCACAACTCCACACTAAAAATACCAGTTATGACTTAGATCTTTAGGTTTTGAAAATCAGTACACCTTCCTTGAAATTCAAGGAGGCACAGCATTTTACACCAGTTGCCATTTGAGCCCTTATGTTTCATGAGCAAATCAAAGCCATGAAAAGTTTCTCTTTCCTACAGCAATTTTAACAGCATGAAAGGTAACAAGTGAGACCCCCCCTGTATTTGTTCTTTACTTTCTTGTGCTCGCATAAGTAAAAATGCCAAGGATTTTGCAGCGTATCTTTGAGGATGTTGGCTTTGGAGCTTGCAGAACTATTTTTAGGAAGGCTGCTGTGGACTCCTGCCTTTTCATTTCCTTTCCATTGAGATTGCAAGGCTCAACATTGTTCCCTAGATGGAAATACTTAGCAGGGTACTGAAGATGGAAGTGAAAAGACAAGGAAGTTTTAGCATCCACATAGCAAATCATAGCCTGATTAACTGAACTCATTACATGGAAAGTATTTATATATACACATGTAACTAGTTTCTGCTGAACTAGTTATTGTCAGAGATCAGGCCAAGGAAATAGACCTGCTCTGTGTCTCAGATTGCAGAAGGATCATACCGTGTTTTCAGTTGCTGTGAAACCTAATCTATATATGAGAAATGGGCCTGGATCAATTGCTCATTGGCTTTGGAACAAATTCAGAGCTGAATCAGATACGTAAGTAACCTCAGATCATTTCTTAGTGTGTATTGGAAAAGCTGTTTTAGTTTCAGTTAAAGCTTCAGTAGCTTTAATTAGGTGCCATGTACTGACATGGCATTTGACTTCCCATCCTCTTCCCTTGAGTCACAGCTCCCATTGCACAGGCTTGGAAAAATGGGGTGATACAAATAGCCTGGTGGGTGTCAGAGAGATATTTTTGGTTTTGTTTCCAGGGAGAAGCTTGCATCATGGGAGCAAAAAGGATCTACAGGAAGCGCAAATCAGAGAAGAAATGCATGCAAGGAAAATATGCTGGGGCTATGACCTCGGAGCCATGCGTGTGCACAGAGGCCGATTTTGACTGGTGAGCAATGGGCACAAGAACTGTGTGCCTTACACCACACCGATGCAGAGCTCACTAGAGAGGCTGTAGGCTTGCAGAGAGTAGAAATTAATAAATGTGTAACTGGCCAAATAGGTTGCTCCCTGATGGTGCAGGTATGTCAAAAGAAGGCAAGGTGGAGTAGATATTTATAATCTGCTAAGGCCACCACAAAATTGATTCTGAACACACCATTTTCCAGGTCACATCTGAGCTCGGTGCAGCATTAAGATAAAAGGTCCGCATCTAACCTCAGCAATGCCCAGGGGTGGCTGTGAAAGCAGTATGCAAGACACAACATATATAGTGTGTGTAAAAAACAAAAGAAATTCTTCATACATACTCACACATATATGTACATATGTGTAAAAGTAAACATATGCATATGCAAAATAGGCCTTCAGCTTCTGGAAATCAAGTATTAGGTAATTCCAGGGTAAATTGTTATACTTGGACCATCATGTTTGATAGTATGGTTTGGGTTAATCTCCTTCTGAGGCATTTTCTCCCCTGCTGCATGCTGTGGAAAATGGAGTCCATTGGTGAACTATGAATGGAGTGATAAAATGTTCAGCTTCTAGTTTCATTTCAAGATTCCTGCAGACTCACAGCAATTTGCACAAAAAAGGCAGGGAACCACATTATTGAAATCATTCTACCACCTGTTTTCTGCAAGGCTGAGACAGTCCTGAGTATCTCAGAAGAGAGAAATGGTGGCTCTTTGGCAGTACTGATAAACCCCTTGTGCCTCACCCAGCGAGATCTGTGCCATGTTATTAGTTAAACCTAGAATCTGTAACATGCACCCTGAAGAGGTTCATCTCATAAATATTTTGTTTCTTGCTATATGAATCCACACCAGGACCATGTAAATCTACAGTGTTTGTCTTCTTACCCTCCCGTAACTGTAGTTGTATCAATTTTTCCATATAAAATCACAGAATTATAGAGGCTTTTCCATGTTACAAAAAAAGTAAATCTTCTTGCACCAAAGAATAAAAAAACAAGTATACTTGGGCAATGATTCTCTGAATATGGTTTCCTGATGATTTTTTGTTAGGGAGAAGATAACCCAGTTCTGTGTGTAGTTCATCATTTAGATGCCCAAAGGTCCTGGATTCCAACTGTTTAAGATATTTCTAGCAATGTAAAAAAGATAGCAGCCAACCAGAAAATAACCCACATGAGTAGCAATAACATTCCTAAAGATTTTGACCCTTTTGTAGAGCGTACAGTACAAAACTGTGCCAAGCTCATGCCCAGGCTCGGTAAAATAACTAATGGAATTGACCCATTATGCTCTTAAGGGACACACGCTCATGAAACACTTCTGATAAAAATACAGGAAGTTCCTTCCTGAACTTCTCTCTCTCTGAGAATATATGTTTTTATTTCATTAAAATTGATTGTGTGGTTTGTTACTACAAAACTTTGTTGTTAGGTGTAGAACAAAAGTACCACGGTGACATTTGCTGGGGGAAGAAACATGCTTTTATGTCTTTTACATTCATTTTAAGGAAACTTCCTCCAAAAGGTTTGCTGAGTTGTGAGAGAATCTCTAACAGAAGGCTGGGATAGTTGGGGCTGTATGGCAGATTCTCACAGTTTACATACACCAACAAGACCCCTCAAATCTGTTGGAAGAGGTAGAATTAGGAGTTTGTGGTGAAAGTAATCTTGTTAAAGATTTGCCTGAGAAAAATGTCTGCAAAAATACTGCATATTTCTGTGCTGATCTGACTGACAGAAAATCTTATTGACCTAGGAAGGCCTTCCTCCTGATGGAATCAGTTGGGGTTTTTTTGTTGTGATCCCCTCCAATTCTCTCTGAGCTTGGTTATTCCTGCAGTTCTCGGATCAGGATTTTTACTTTATCCATTTCAGCTTCCTTCCCCACTACCTCTAAAAAAAAAAAAAAAAAACCTGAAACCTTGCTTTGAGCATCCAGTTCAGACATATTTACCAGCAATATTCATCACTTATTTATCTACTTAATAAAGTCTGAAGATATTTTGACATAGATTTGCCCAAGAAGGACAGAAAAGCCACAGGGAACAGGCAGAGGTTTATCAAGGAAGGAGAAAAGAAATGGCAAGAAAAAAAAGCAATTCTGCTGGGTCTACTGAATTTATCACCCCAGTTTTCTTGTGCTAAGAAAGGCAAAGCTGCTGCTTTACTGTAGCATTCAGTGCCTGCCTTGTCAGACTCTGCATTTGGCTTCACTGCCAATGCACCCCGCAGAATATGGTCCGAAGGGGCATTTGAAGGAAAATCAGAGAAGGAATTCTTGCTGTGGAAGGACATCCTCTGTGGGATCCTTCCTGCAAAAGGAAGAAACACTTCCTCATCCTCACTCATGACATTTCAGCAGTGCTTTTGAGTTCTCTAGTTCTCTTCTTTTTTCTGGGCAGGGCTTTTAACTGAAGGACATTGAAGGGGACATGTATGTGCCAGGCAGGGAGAAGCCCCTTAGATGACTGCACTTGATTTTGCAATCTTGAAATAAACTAGGCAACTTTTTATATTAAGATCAGTTGTTACAGGACCTAGCATTATATACAGAATCAAAGATGACAATAATCCCTGCCTCTACCAGAGCAGGACTTTCTTTGCTGTTTAAACACTAAATTTGTATGGAGAAAATTATCTAAGCTTGTCAGAGCTTGGAGAAAAAAGAAAAGATATCTGTGTGATCAGGTAAAGTGGAAAAACACACCAACCGAAACAACAGTCTTATTCCTGTTAATCCTGCAAGTGCTTTTTTATCAATTCAGGGCGAAAAAATGCTGGTTATAAAAGACATAAAGATTTGATAATGTTTTTTCTCCTTGTCATACCATAAAACTCCAGGGTTCATTTCTAATCTGTATTCCATGGTAGTTCTCTCTCATATAAAAGGGCATAGCATCAAAACTGAGTGACACTGGAAATCACTGTACTTTCTCTAGCCTTGGGAACCTGAACTCTTCTGGCAGCAGACATCTCTTATCATAGGCTAGAACCAAAACTAGCTGGGGACAGGGCTGAACGGCAGGTGTTTATTCTCCATGCAGGGCTGAGGCTCGCAGCCAGAGGGCAATAGTGCTTCAGGAATAGGGTGGAGTGGAAGTGTGCAGGAGCCCTCGGCAAATCTGTCCTAGCAACGGCCTAGAAACGAGAATGTCCTTCTTCATTTAATTGATTTGAGTAAATGGATGATGCCATTACTTGTGTGTTATTAAAGCATTAATTTACCAGGTTTCCTTACATTGTGTTCCTTCTTGCCGTTTGAGCATTATTGCAGCAATATCTCTTCAATAGAAACACTTCCTAGACACAGATGGAGGTCTTTGGTGATGTTCATCCTTCAGCTACCTGTCTCCCAGGTCCTTTGATAGAAACTTTCCGTAGTGATAGTTTCACTACCAACCTTCCCTCTGAACCCACTGTCATTAATATTGAGGGCTTCTTCTATCAGTATTCCCATATCTCATCTTCATGGGAAGTTTGAGCCTTTTGATACTGGTTCTAGTGACTTTTTATAGCCAGAGTGGCAAAAAGGAGCCTTAGTGCTTTTGAGAATCAGGTCTATCTATTTTATTGATGATATCAGTAAAGATCTGGCAAGCTCTTTTTTTACTGTATTAAATACATGAAGCACTTAAATGGCAGGCCTCCCTACTAGATTTAGTTTTTATGATAAAACACCAGAGTCCTGCATCATGAGAAACTGCCCTGACAAACCGTGGGGAAGCAGAAGGCAGAATGTGATCAGATTCTCTTGGATTCATGTGTTGCTACTCATCATGTCAGGCAAGCACCAGTTCTGAAATACACACACATTTGCACCCTCAGGTTAACTAACCTTGTTTTATCCCTGAGGTAGGCTTGGTTAGCTAATGAATATTAATTTTGAATGAATTTTTAGTTCATTCTGAATGCTTATGGAAAACGTAGATTTACTATGCAATGTTGATGGTGTATCTCTGCATCTTTAGGGTCCTAGATATTTACCAGGCATGGATTTACTGGAAAGTTTCTGGGGATTTTAGGTTCCTTATTAACATAAACTGGTACAAGTTGGCTCCTAATATTTTGATGTAACTATAACCATATGTCTTCATAGATCCATAATTCAAACTGCAGCTCAATCCAGCCATCTCTGTGATAAATCCCATGTTAGATCCCATAGAACTGGGAATCAAGCACAGCTCCCCTTTAACACAAATATACGCTAGCATCATAGTTCAGTATTAGACAATGGTATTAATAGAATAAGAAGGTAGTAAGACTTTTCCACAGCTATGGCCAGAGGTTTTTTTTTCCCACAAGTGCTTCTTGAAAATGCACAACAAAGTTGATTATAGTCACAAATACCTCAATTCACCCCATTCAATGTCTGAAAAGTTCAGAAAGCACAGCATACAAACCAGCAAGTAGTATTTTCAGTTTCTGGCAGAGCTGATGTTAAAGTGAAGCTGTTAGTTTTGAGGAAGTCCTGTTGGTTGTTTGTTAAGTCATGCCTTGATTTTTAGAAGGTATGAGCATGGCAGTCACTCATCTGACTTAACTTGTTATTTCTGTATCTTAAAATAGTGGTATTTTAATAATGTCATGTGGATTTACAGTTCTTCCATGACATTATGTTTGTCAGGTCTGTATTCAAAGTACAAATTTCCTTAATGGATTTCTTTTCCTTTGATTATTACCTGTGCTGCAAATAATCTTAGATAAGGGAACTTACCATGAACTTTGAGCAGGGGTACAGAGCTTCTGCAATGAATTTATATCTGTTTCTAATTACAGAGAAGGACTTGCAATCCTACTTGATTAAGACAAGTAGGATTCCAGTTTAAACCAGTAAAAATGGCCAGGGTAAAACCATCATCAGTGAGAGCCATGAGATAGTCTGCTTCATACTGACAAAACAATCCCTGCTGGTAACTGCTCCACTCTTTTTTTATAGGCACATTAACTATTTCACCTGACTTCTTTTCAGGCAGGCACAAAATATCATCACTATATGCAAATTCCAACTCCCAGTCACCAGGCAATGACTCGGCTAGCTGATTGCAGTCTAAAGTTGATGCCTTCCCTGTCTCCAGATTTTGCTATACTATGGCAATTCAATTGATGCTAATGCTTGTTGATTGCTGCAAAGCCTGTTGTGCCAAATTGTGAGCAGCAATTTGTTGTCAGCATCAGTGTTCTGCATGCACCAGCCTGTAGCCAAGGAATTCATTAGATTCCAAGACTGGGGAGGTGAGGGGTGACTAGTGCATCTGCAGAAAGATATGGAACAGCAATTGGTGTCATTTACTGGGATGATATTTCTGTATGGCCTTAATGAGCCAGACGATTTGCAAGCCTGAAAACAACACTGTGAAACTTCTGTGCTTAGAACTATTTCTGCTGTGAAAATTCCTATTATTTAATTCCCTTGACTTCGAGAATAATGATCCAAGTATAGTCAAGCTTAGCTAAGTCAAACTTGGCTTGTCCAGATGTGCAGGTACAAATAGGAACTAAAATTATGGCACAAGTCTAGATGCATATGTAGTCAGAAATCCCAGAACAATACTACTGCATCAAATTGGACTGTGGTCACTGATCCCCTCTGCAGCAGATTTCACTGTATTATTTGTTTTGTTTTCACTGAACTGATCATGGAACATTGTGTATGTACAGCGTTACAGCTTTTTAATTAGTGACAAATGATAACTTCGGAATACAGTGGTGCAGATTGTTGACAAATGAATTACAAAAATACAGGAGTCCCACTTGTATGTAAATATTTGTTTTCTCTAGGCAAATCAGGATGGTATTATTCTTCATTATAAAGTGTATTCTGAAGCTCTAGTGTTCTTATTCCAACAGAGATGATTGGAGAAGCACATGGCAGTAGGAGAATATGCTGGCTGATGCTTGCAAAGCAATTAAGCAACATTCAGTCACTAGCATATGAGTAAATAGATTGATAAAAATTCAGTGAAAAAGCTGAGGAAAAGACCACAGCACTCACACAAACACCAGTTGCCTCATCCTGTTCCCCTCTCTAGCTCATCAAGATGAAATCTGTGGAAAATACGTGCTCTATAAGCATACATACAATATTGATTCCACCAGTACCTGGTCTTGGACACCCAAGTCTGTCCAATATCTAACACCTGAATGCTTTGTCTCCTCATTTGCTGACAACCAGACATTTCCAATTGCCTCATGGCAAAACATGACATACACACATGTAAGAGGTCTCATGAGCAGGTCCAAATGTATATGGCTTTACACCAGTAGCCATTCCCCCAAGACCTCTTGGTCTCTTCAATAACTAAGTCACAAACCTAGTATCCAGCCCTGACTTACAACCCCAGCAGCAGCTAGCTTCCAAGTCTTGTATCCTACTCACTGGCCTCTCCCATTGATGATCTGGTAGGTCTCACCCTGGTCATGGGCTGATGGCTGTCCTGTGACAGCCTTGGGAGGAGCTGGGGTAGGGGCTCTACTGGCTCCGATCAAGTTATTGGGGTTCCTCCACCTCCTGTTTTCCTCTCTGCTTCTTTACGTATACAGAGATGACCCTATAATTACATAATCTAATGCTGCCCTATTTCCTTGAACATCAAGCTACTTCATACCAAAACATTAAAGATAATAAGCAAAAAAAATGCTATACAAAGAAGTATAATTTTAAGATCAAGGGTTATGTTGCAACTGGAATATTGCAATGGAGTTGGTGGACTTTTTATAGCAGTTCTCAGAAATGACATCCCCTTAACTTCTCCATTATGGGCTATGGAGAAAGCTTAGCATCAGGAGTAAAAATTATTTTCAACCAATCAGTATTCATTACTCAATGGCTGGAGGGTAAACCCACATGTGAATGGAATACTGATTAAAGAGGAATTTTGTTCATTTATTTGTTCCACAGTAACAGTTTTCATAGAGTCTTTGTTTACCTGGAATCAAAAACCAATTTGGACTGTTTTTTGGTAGAACAAAGCTAAGTTAGTCATAGCTAAACCTAAAGTGGGACAAAAGATTACAGTTGACTAATTATTTCTAACACAGTTTTTGGTAGCATTTCCTCTTCCAAACAAAAGTAGAATTGAAGATTGCAGCCTTCTTTTCCATTACCAAATACTCTGTCGATGCCGTCAGCTCAGAGCTCTCAGGGCTGTAAATTTTCCTTTACAGCTCATGTGATATAGTTTCCAAATACAATTAACATTTTAGCACTTCAGTTTTGTAAGATATGACTGAGACAGCAGTGCTTGGACTTAGCTTAGATCTCTAGCTTTTATTATATTTTAGTCTAGAGTTGAACCCAAGACTGGGTTAGACTGGGGAAGGAGAACACTTCATGCAATAGCTTATAAACTACTGGTCTGATTCTACTTGTTTATACTGGGACATACGCAAGGTAACTCTACCAGTCCCAAAAAAGCTAAAGCAGGATGAAGAATCAGTTCTAGGAACAATCAGAAATCTTAGTAAATAGGTTGAGTAAACCCAAAACTTGTATCAATTGTAGAGAGCATGAACTAACACCTGTGTTTGTTCTGTTTGGTTTTTATGTGACCATTTCTTTTAATGTTAAAACAGTGATTATGGATATGAACGACACAGCAATGGGCAGTGTTTACCAGCATTTTGGTATAACCCATCTTCCCTGTCGAAAGACTGTAGCCTTGGACAGAGTTATCTCAACAGCACTGGGTAAGTGACGCACCAGACTTTATTTAGCTAGAGCACCCATATGGGCTTTATCCCTATGAAAACTACAGATTGCATTTACTGTAGGCATCTCAAAGCCGGCTGAAACCCCTGGGACCTCTTTTTCACTGGTTTTATTGGAGTGAACAGTTTGGACTCCAGATCTCCACCATATATGGTCCAGAGCTTTCTCTGAAAAATGCCTTAAAGAAACCTGGGGAGAAAACTGTAAGACCAAGGCAAAATCATTAAAGTCTCTGAAAAGACTCCTGTTAAAATCATGTGGGTTCAGGTGAGGCAGAAATGGTGGAAAAGAAATTAGAAGAAAGAGATTAAACTGATAAATGTGTGAACTGGAGCAATAGATGGGCAGACCTCAGACTTCATTTCTGATGCACATGATTGAACGAAACAAAGAAACTCAAGCTGTTTTGGCATTTTCTACAGTCAAAGATAGGCAGGATTTGCTTTTTTCTTCAATTCTTACTTTTGTAGCTCTTGAAGGTTGCATCTTTAGAGAGAGTGGCCTCACAACTGATTAAATTGGAGAGCATGTGAGAAAAGCTGTTAAACTACACCTAATAGTATAATAATTGAATGCAATTCCATACTGTATGTGCATATCATATATTTATAACTTTATGGTTATTTAACATATAATATAGAGAAGAATATAATTTTATGTTTTATACGGTTTATTAGTATGCGGTATATAGGTGTGTTATGCAGGAAAATATTACATGCCATGAGCAACAGTATTAACTACTTGTACGTTAGGCACATGAGGAGTGCTTGGCTGAGATAAATGCTAAAATGTATTTGGCAATCTGTTTTCTTCCAATCCTCTTAGTCCTCAAAACTGCCTCCCTGTTCCCAGTTAACCCTGCTGTGCTCTGTCAGCATCTTCCACAGATTTCTCTCTTCCTTTTCAGATACCGGAAAGTTGTTTCTAATAACTGCACGGATGGTGTGAGAGAACGGTACACAGCAAAACCACAGCAGTGCCCTGGCAAAGCCCCCCAGGGCCTTCGCATAGTTACATCTGATGGCAAACTGACAGCCGAGCAAGGGCACAACGTCACTTTCCTGGTACAGCTGGAGGAGGTAGGCTCTATTTTTATATTGCATCCCGTGGGTGTATTTGAGTCTGATTCATGCTAGACAAAGTTTGCAGAGTGGTGAAGAGGTGAACCAAGAGTGTGGGATAAAGTCAGTCAGCTCCATGGTGTAGCTGGGTAAAGTTTGCCCTAAAATGTAATAGGAGTGATGTATGGAGATGAGATGACTGTAACAGTATTGCAGTGCATACGGTGATATCAAGGGAGACCTTGAAAAAAACTGGGAACTGGTTTGGTTCTGGAATTTTACAGTAAAACTGGAGAGCACAGGTTTGAATCCCGATCCCCATCCTTAAACTGTGCTTTTGACTTTTTGCTGTGTTTGAAATTGAATTTCCATTTTTACTTGACACTGACTTTCAGCCAGACATGGCTAATGTTGTAATCTGATGTGGAGAACTGTCTTCATCACACAAGGTAGTACATATTGTTTAGGTGTTTGTGGATAAAACCTCAAGATGTCAGCAGCAGCATTAAGTTTGAAACCAGTTGCAAACGTGAAGCTGACCCAGACTGATCAGAGCCTCTGTTTTTGTTACATCTGTAACTTGGTGTGTCATTGTTCTCCTCTGTTCCATTTCTGAATCCTTCGAAGATGTTTAAAAACTTTTTGACTGTTTTTTTTTCTCAGCACTTCTTCATCCACGTTTAATTGTAGGTGCCCAGATAATAACATTCACAAAGTAACTGTTTTCTCTTTTTCCATAATCAATTTAATTTCTTTAAACTTCTACACTTTTTCCTGTGTAGCTGGCTAATAAATCCTAAAACAACTATGCTTTTACACAACATCCCTTTGCAGCTTAGAGCATTCATGGAAATTACTTCTGACCCTCTCCATTGTAAATGCCATCTGTAGTAAGGAAAGAGAAATGAGGATGACCTCTAGAGCTGAGTTTTGTAGGGGTGTGTTGAGGTTTTGGCATCTCTATTATTGATGCTTTCCGCAGCAAACAGGTGTCCTTATTTGTAAAGGCAATAACATATAATAAATCATATCTAACCTGAAGCAGTTGTTTGATCTGGATGTTCATTTTCTCTAAAATATGATGACTTTATTTCAGTGGTGACAATAATACAACATTACTGCTGTAGGTGCAGTCACAACGGTATAAACATATAATTTAATCTGGATAAATTACTGATTTCTGTGTTTAAAGATTAAGAATAAAAAGTCCAAATCAAGATTCAAAGTCTTTAGGCTTTAAAAAAAATAAATTAAAAAGTCAATGAAGTTTTCATTGCATTGCCTTTTTATTCTCAGCAAAGTTTTAAAGCAGATTGAGAGAAAGAGATTGGTAATATGAGAAGTCAGACACAAAACTATCAAAGAATAATGCCAGTAGTAGACGGAGAGACCATCACCAACGTATGAGAAACTCAGGACAAATGTCCTGCTCTTCCTTCTGTGAATGTTTCAGCTCACACAGCCTGTAAGAATACCTTGACCACTCTGTCATGCAGGAATCTACTGTGAATTGTTCTGTCTTATCTGCTGATTCAGATGTTTTTTGATAGCCCTGATTCAGTAGTCACCAGAGTCTGGAAGCAGCACCTTCTCCATTAGGAGATGATGTCTTTCTCATGCTGTGTATCAAGCACTTAAAGTATGTTTTTGATGAGTGAGTTAGCTTCTGAAGAGATCTAAAGGGGGACCTTCTTTTACTATATCTGATTAGGAAGAGATTAGGAATTGCTATGAGAGCTGAAACAGTATTGATCAACCTCCAGCCTTTCTGATTACTCTCCCTGCTAGATGAATTTTGACCTGCTCCTAGATTTGTCAATATAAAGAGCAATCAACAAAACTTTTAGGTAAATTTGACCCAATCTGACAATGATTTTGGGCTGATGTTGCAGCAAAAGAAATATTCAACAAGGATGAAAATTTGCCTGGCTATTTGCAAGCTATAGGAGAATAAACTGCGTTTATAACAGTATAATTGTATGTACATGTTTTTACCATATTAACAGTTTGAGTAGCAAAATTATGCTACTCAGCTACTCACTAGAAATATTAAACAACCCAGCAAAAGAACAACCACCCTTTTATACAATAGATATTGATTTCACAGCATCACAGAATAATTGAGATTGGGAAGGATCTCTGGAGATTTAGTCCTACCCCTCTTCTCAAAGGGAAATTTATTTCCCTTGCAAACACAGAAGAGGTATCACAAAAAAAGAACTTGCCATTTTCCAGTTAGTTCTGCCCTGTACAAGTATACTGCATAGCACAATCCAGGATGTTCAGCATCCACAAAATCTGTGACACTCCATTTTTGCTGAAAAGAAGACATGAGCCAAGTTAGAAAAGGCTGGATATGTCTGTGTACGCATGCACAGTTTTTCCCAATGGCAGGTGAAGAAAGTATGTCCTATTCAACCCTTGTCCTCTGGAGTGGAAGTCAATATTTTTAAGTGCTACACTCTGGCGAGGACTCTTCCTTTAGCTTGTGTCATAGTTAATATCTTTTAGGATGTAAAAATCCAGTGGCCTTTGCTTGTGTTATAGTTCCTTTGCATCTTAACATCTCCTGTATCCCTCTGAGACTGAAGCCTTCAGATCTGCAGAGCTGCAGTCTCCCAGATACCTTTTGAGCCAAGGTACAAAAGTTCCTTTGTTATTTGCACTCCTATTATTTTTCTAGGTCTTTCTGATCCATCTAAGGACCCATCTGGCTTTGAAAAGAATAGTGAACTGCAGAGGCAGGCTCACTGGAGGTCCTGAAAAGTCACTGCATCTCTGTAGTGGAATGGATTACTAAGAGGGTAGGGGGAGGCAAATGGCAGCAGGAAAGACCTGATGTGTTCACTCAGGTGTGGGAATCTGGAGCAGGAACCACACAGCACAGGGTTTTCTTGTAGATCTTGCTTGTGCCTGCAGTGATGCTGAAGGTTGAGACTGTGTCATTCTGACAATAATACAATATCAGTAAAAGATGTCTGAAGAGAAACAAAGGCAAGTCATTCAGAAGTGTTCTGCTATTGAGGAAGACAAAAAAGGAAAATAATGACTAAGTCTGTGCAAGTGGAGGCACCAAAACCATCATTGCGTAGAGCATTGCTGATTCCAGAGATCTGGGATTCTGGCCCACTTTCTCTAACCCTGACTCACATAAAATTTTCCTGTAAAGCATTTATATTTGGTAGCATATAAATATCATTAAAAGGAAAACCAACCAACAGCTCATATTTAAATGATCTGAATGTAAGTATGTTTTCCAAAGTGGCCTAACTTTTTTGTCACCTTTTAGGATTTTTAAAACTGTTTGCAATGTCACTTCACACTTAATATCTTTGGTCTCATTACTGGAAAGGTTTCACCAGGTTAGTTCTCCTATTAATCTGGGTCCAGTCATCATAATATTGTGTGACAACAGGCAAGAAGTATCAATACTTCCTTTTATAATTAGCATATGTCCCATTTTACAAAGCATTGCAAAAGTGTTTAATAAGGAGAGCACCATACTTAAGCTGGTAATTTTGTTCTTAAATTTCTACTGTGCTAAGCAGAATAGCAACAGCATCTTTATCACTAAATGGCAACACAGGAGAAAACTACTTATGCTTAAAAGCAAATTTTCCTGTCGCCTCAAAATCCTGCCAATTTAAATGTTAATCTTTTGCCCTGGCCTGGGCTGTATGCCCAGACTGAAGGCTGGTACCTCTCACACTGCAGCGTTCAACAATAGAGTTGTTCTCAGCCTAAACAACATGAATCCTTTATTTCTGCACAGCAACAAAAGAACCCCCAAACCAAAAATTACAAAGCTATTTTTCCTACTGAAGTTCTTCAACCCAATGTCCTTGACATATTTTGCTGCTCTGTTGTAGAAAATAGAGGAATTTTATTGTATGTTGTTTCTGTGTGTTTTCCTTGTCACATGGTCATGTAGGTCTCTTGCCTGTCACAAGCCCAATTGTTATTTTTGTGTTTGAGTTATTTGTTAGAACATCAGATACTTGTGCTTTCAGCAGAGGCACTGAAAGCTGCAGCTTCCAGAACAACAGTATTCAGCACAATGGCTTTCAAACTTGTTTCATCTGATTGCTCATACATCTTTGCTGAGGAGATGGACAGTAAAGACATTCAGAGTAGAAAGGTTCAGGGATTTGGCTCTTTCATTACAGATAATTCACAGAGAAACTGCCTCCTCTAATTTATTTTTTATCCTGATAAAATGACAACTAAAATTCTTTGACATTCCAGGTCTGCCTCATTTCTCACTTGACAAAGTCACTCCACTGGGAGTAGGTTTTGGCTTGCTTTTGACTACTTGCTCCTGCTATATGAAGTTTGGATTAGACTAATGCGAGGGGAAAGCTCATTTGTTCCTACAGTTTAGGCTACTGGCTAAAATTCAGGCAATCTGAACTCATTCCTGAGCTCTTTCTGCATGACCTTGAGTAAGAAACCTAAAATTCCTGGTTTTTTATTCCCTCTTTTGATATTCCCTCATTAGAAAAAAGATCTTTGTTTTCTCCCTTATGCCCCCAATGCCTTTCATTTGCTGAATTCTCGTAAGGACAGAGAACTCTCTCTCACTTAAAGACCACTATGGTTTTCTGTAATGACAATGTTTCTAAATGGCTGTATAATGTACATTGTGTCTCAGGTGCATTTAATGAGCTTGGGGATCTTGCTGGGGGGACAATACCATTAGCATTTCCCACCTCAGCACTGTCATTCGGTGCAATTCAGAATTCAACTCAGCTGAAGTCTCTGGAGATGAGCTTAGCATCAGGATTTTTTTGATTTTTGATGAACTCAAATTAAAGATGCAAAGGTAGTAGTACTTAAAAGCACAGTCTCTAGTTTTTCATGGTATCCTACTGTGTTCCCTCTCTTGATATCACAAGTTATTTGGTAATGATTACAGAAATAGGAAACCTTCATCCTAACTTTCAGTGCCCATGCTGAATCATGGCTGTTTATCTTACTAATATCACCACACTGATGTTAATAACACACAGATGAAAGACCAGCACATCCCTTCTCCCCTACCACTATCTTCTGAATTACAATTGCATTTGCTGTGTTACTGATGATGATGACAAGCTGGTTGGGAGAAATCAGATACTTTCATGCATTTTTAAAATCACTGCTGAAACTCCATGGAAATGTATGAACATTGACCTCACCTTCATGATGACACACAGTACTACAGTCTACTAATGCACTTCCAGTCACACAAGTTGAATTATTCTGCATAATCCTGAGAGGCTGTACTTACTGATTCCTGTGGAGCACAGACCTGGTCCTGTAGAAAAAGCTCATAGCTGAATTGAGCTAGCATAACTGGCAGTCAGAATGTGCGATTTGATTAGGAAAACTGACTGGTTTGGTGCGGAAAAAGAAGTACATGTGAAAAGCATCAAACAGTTTGCTCTGATAAAAGGCATATTTCTATTCACTTTCTGATTTTAAAAAGTTGAAAGCATCTCTCTGAAAGCAGGAATTTACACAGGAAGGCATGTTTTTCAGTACTTGATCAAGTTGGACTTAAATATCTATTTAAAATTAAGCATATGCTTTAAACAGATGTATACTAAAGATATCCCATGTGTAGATGTTCAATTGCAACACTAATATCTTTGATGGATGTTTTCTGATGGTGACAGGAACATGCCAAAAAGGGTTAATCTAAAGAAAGCACAAAACATTAATCCATTAAGGCAATCCAACAGCAGCAGTGTCTCTCTTGCAAAGGATAATTCCATTATCAACATGTGTAAGGAAGATGCACAAGTCGATGCATAATTGAAGACTTAAAAATGAAATCTGAAATATGGGAACCAAAATTAAAAACCTTGAACTGTGTTTCACTGCTTAAATACTTCCATTTAAATACAAGTATTTGAAGTCAATAAGGAAAATTAATTATTACTGCCTTCTGGGCAAGATTCAGACAGAATATGAGAGAATCATTCTAGGTGGTTCACACATACACTAAAATACCGAGAGTTGCATAAAAGTAATGAAAATGTAAAAATATTGTTGCAAACTGTACAGGCTGCTTCTTGATATACCCTGAGGCAGGAAGCTTCACAGAGTTTTTTTGAACATACAGGTCCTGTGTACATTCCACACTTATTGCTTTGGCAAGACACAAGAAAAATGTGCATTTGGGTAGGAAAAGAGGGGGGGAATCTTTTGTGTATGCTTGGAAACCCTTAGATATTTAATGAGAAAATCCCTTAGAAAATAGTAAATTTCTGATTTACATTTTACTAACAATTGTTGTATAAGTAAAGGACAGAACATGAGGGCTTAGGACACTTGTTTTTAATCCCCAGGGTTTCTTTTCAGGCTAAAAAGAGTACTTGTGCTTTAAGTTTGGCATATGCTTGAGTCTTTGTCTGGACTAAAACTTTTATCAAGATGGCAGTGTATTTCAGGTTATATCCAAGCTTGTGAATATTACATATATCTAGTACAAGGTATAAAACATCCATCAGAAGTTCTTTCAATTTTTCAGCAATTGTAATTGGTTGTTGACTGGCTTAGTGTGATTAAGATACAGGAGCTGAACGGAGGGATATCACCATAAGCAGCCAGCTCGGCATACTTCTCCCTTGACACCTGAGAACACTGGCATTAAAGACCCCTTACATTGAAGGCCAGAGAGGCTGTCCAAACATAGCTCCGTGCTGATTGTGTCCATGTGCTTCACTGTGGCTGCAGAAGCAATGCAGAAAGCTTTGTGTCTGCCTTAATTGAGCTAAAAGCTTCAGAAAAACTTTTTCATGTAGTATTGGGCTTCTTAAAATGATGACGAGAAGCTGGAAAAAGCAACAGGAGAGGTTTTTGCAGGATGTATGTGTATGCATCAAATTGTCACAAAATAAAACTTCTCTTTATAGAATCACAGAATCAACTAGTTTAGAAAAGACCTTTAAGATCATCAAGTCTAACCATTACCCCCGTTCTGCCAAGACCACCACTAAACCATGTCACTGAGGGCCTCATGTATATGGGTTTTGAACACTTCCAGGGACGATGATTTCAACGCTTTCCTGGGCAGCATGTTCCAATACCTGATTACCTCTCTTGGTAAAACAGCCCTTGCAAGTGGCTCTGGAGAGTTGCCTGAGACAGAGGCAGCTGAAGTTGATGTTGATTGGGTGTGGGCTATATGGGAAATGTTTTGATTTTGGCTCACCTGCTTTCTCTTCCTTTCTTATTCTGCCTGTGCTCTAAGCTGGCACAGATAAAACATTAGAACACATCAAAACACAGTCTCTTTGTTTTCCTGACATTTTTTTTTCTCTGAATTCCTAAGCTAGAATTTTAAATGTCAGCTTTTCAAAATACAGGATTTTCAAATAAGTGTTATAGCCTGGATCTTTCTGAATGGAAAATGTATTTCCAGTTCACAGGGTTTTAACACAAACCAGGAAAGGCCAAGACAAATGAAAAAGACAGGGGAAACAGCAGCTGAAGCTCTTCTTTAATTAGATTTTCAGATGTCTCTGTCAGCATCTTTTCTTCCTAGGGAATGTGAAAGAAAATAGAATCACAGATTCACAGAATGGTTTGGGTTGGAAATGACCTTAAGATCATCTAGTTCCAATACCCCTGCCATGAGCAGGGACACCTCGCACTAAACTATGTCACCCAAGGCTCTGTCCATCCTGGCACCCCCACGAGGGTGGGAGCATTCACACCTGCCTTGGGCAACCCATTCCAGTGCCTCACCACCCTCTCTATAAAGAACTTTTTCCTTATATCTAACCTATATTTCCCCTGTTTAAGTTTGAAACCATTACC
>NW_009929056.1:0-9095 GCF_000696875.1 Nestor notabilis
AACCCTAACTATTCTATGATTCTATGACCAAGCAAGTATCAATTCCAGCATTCACTGGTTTTTTGAACTTGACTTTCCAATCTTCATATTCTCTTCATGTTGTTTTTGCATTATTTGGAAGTTTATATTAATCTGTGCATAAATTCGTTTCAGGTCATTTCTTCTCCCGCTTTTCTTAACACATTATTTGTGGGCCCAAAACTGCCTTCAGCAGCAGAGTTGATCTCATCCTTTTATGAGAGACCAGACAACTCAAGAAGTAGATTTCTCCTGCTTTGAGTTTTGCAAAAGCATTAGAAACCATACCTTCCCAGAACCAATGTCAATCACCTCCAAGACACAGTTTTGTAGGAACTGTACTTCATTAGTTCTAGTATTAATCCTAGATAATGTTCTACTCAAGTGAAAGATCACCCTTTTTTCTTTTTGGAGTTTTTTTGGGTAGATGCAGGCTGTGGTAAAGAATGATCTGTTGAGGTGAAATGAACATCTGTTCTTCAGTCTCTAACGTGCAAATCATTCCTGACATCTTATGACTACCAATGGCTGCAGAACTCAGAAATCTGGTTTTGACTTCTTCCTCGTGACAGTTCAGAAATATTTCAGGGGTTCTAAGCACATGGCAGATGAAATTTTCTCTTAGTAAAGTTCTTATGTCGATGTATTGTATTTCAGAACAGATTTGCACTCAATTCTGCCTATTTTAACAAACTACAGCTTTGAGTTTGTCTAGTAAGTTACATTTTCTTGGAGGCTATACATACAGATGTTTCTGTCCAGTGTTTGGAAAAAAACGTCTCAAATTATTTTAATTACTATTCTTATAAAGATTCAAATTAAAAACTCTGTATATCCAGTGGTTATCCATAATGTCCAAAACCAACAAATGTAGTATCAGAAGTAGTTAAGCATACATCAAGTTGTATTTGCCTCATGAAAAAAGTAAGTCTCAAAACGAGTTCCTCAGAGTTTAACAAAATCCTTTTCACAAAATCCATGTATTTTCCTATTGATCAAGAAGGATTTTTCTTTAGAATAATCTTCAGAAAAGACAGAATAAAACATGGCTAAAGATTTTATCTGCAACACCCAGCTGAATAAAACAGCAACATTTACTACAAAACCTGTTTCTTTCTATTTTATACTTTAATTTTTGTCTCAACAATAGTTAACAATATATTAGAGCTCATACCTTTGAAAAATATTACAAATAACGTCTTTTAATAGGTGAAGGATGATCACTTCTGAAGCATGTACACAATTTCTGCAAACTAATGGGTTTAATTAAACCTTTGATGAAGCAGTAATAGAATGTTACAGCCTAAGGAAAAAGAATTGCAGCATGATGTGTTCCAAGACAGTAATATAATCCATGTTTCAAAGTCTTTGTGCATAACCTGAGCTCTTGGGACTGTAACGGAATGGTAATTAAGAGGAATTACCCTAAGGAAATAATATGGTGTTGGTCATTAAAGGATTCCCTTCTTCCATTCCCAGCAAAGCTAAGCAATAGAAAAGCATTTAGAGATGAATCTCTAAAAAAGTATCGCTGCACAAAATAATGTACTATATCCTATTAGTGAAAGTATAGTAGTAACAAAGATAGCACATCATGTTTGCATGTTCAAAATTTTAAACAGTAATGCTGGGAAAAAATAAACAAACAAAAAACCAAACAGTGAGTAGCTTTTGGGATTGTTTTTTGTTACTATTTGTATACCCATTTACAAAGAGGAAAAAAACCACCTTACCTTTATACTGCACTAGTACTTAAAACAGAGATATTACCTGCAAAACCTCTAAACCTAGTTCTACACTGACTTTCTAGAAGCCTCTGGGTATATTTATATCTTAAAATAAAGCATGCTACAGAGATCCAAAAGTTAGCACCAATCTGAATAGATAAATTCACAATACACTGTAAAGAGGTTCAAAAGTAGAAAACTACATTAGCATGGCACTTCAACCCAATACAATAATCCCTGCTGAGAGGTGCAGTATGGCAATTAACACAAACACGCTACTTCCAGACCCAAAGCAGATCTCACATTGCCTAGTAACCAAGTACAACAGTAGCTGCTAATGAAATCTTACATATAGATACCGTAAATTTAACCACACTGATATATATGCCCATTTTAATAATCTTGGTTAAATCTGTCTTGTAATAGAGACACTCTGTTGGAACAGGCTCATGAAAAAAGATGAGATCAAAGCCTCTAGACTAATGGTAAGTATCAGGGATCAACTGTAGAAGGTACTGTACTTCCACAAGTAATGCATTTTCTGCTCTTAAGACCTAAAAAATTATGTAATTTTTCTTCTCTGACAGCGAAAGAAAATAAGCCATTTTTCCTCTATAATCAGAGGTCCATGATGTTTAATGTATTCAGTTTGGCTGTAAAATCATGTTCAATGTCCCAGATTTCATTTTCTGTTTCAAGAGCATCACAGATAGTCTCAGCTCACACTATCAAGGTTACTAAACACAGACACTGTAAGGAATTTGTAGCTTTGGTGGTAGGTATATGTGAAGCAGGATATAACCTTTGTCTCCACTAAGTGATATCATGTATCAATGCAACCATGTTGTTCTGTGAAAAGATAGGCCAGTATCCTTCCTTTTGTCAGCAGGTTTATTAAGGCGACAGCGCAGTTGTCTGTGGTTCTTCTGTCATTTGGTCAGGTTTTCTGGGCTTTGGTTTTATAAATGCATTACAGTCTATGTGTTGTCATTTCAGTCTGTCCCTGGAGTTTTCATGCTTCTGCCAACATCTATACAGAAGAAAGAGATGTAGCACCCATGACTACTATGAGGACAGAATATATCCAATTACCCTTCTGCATTTGGAAGAACAGATTTGAAAAGAAATAGCATAAAGACATCCCAGATGGTCTATGGACCAGGAACCTTGAAAATATTAGTTAGGCACAAATACACAGCAGTGTCTACTTGACTCAGAAAGCTACAATCAGTTGTCAAAAGATATGAGTTACCCTATTCATCCCAAGCAAGAAAGCACAAATTCAGCAAAGTCAGTTTCTTGCGAATTATGTTATTTTTCATAAATGCCACAGATCTATCCCTTTACTCAAGTTCACTTGAATGCATGCTGCATGCTATATTAACAAGCATTTTAGAAGTAAGGAAAAATGACCCTGTAAATCTTGAAACCCTACAAAAGCACTGCAGGCACTGTTTAGTTTATCCTTATCACTTATGATAGAATGGTTAGGGTTGGAAGGGACCTGAAAGATGATCCAGTTCCAAACCCCTGCAATGGGCAAGGACACCTTCCACTAGACCAGGTTGCTCAAAGCCCCGTTCAACCTGGCCTTGAACATTTCCACGGATGGGGCAGCCACAGCTTCTCTGGGCAACCTGTTCCAGTGCCTTACCACCCTCTCAGTGAAGAACTTCCTAATTTTGTCCAGATCCTGAACAGACACTCTCATTGTTTTTGCTTCTGATGCACCTTATCGCTATGAATTCCACAATTTTAATTACGTATTAAATGAAGAAGTATTTTACCTTTCCTTTATATTAATTTCTGGAAAATTTTGTTCAGTACTGCATTTCTCCTTTTCACAGGAACACATGAATTGTAGCTGTTTCATATTCAGCTTTTCCATTAAATACCATTCATGATGTAAGCAGTCTCTAACTCTACCCCCTACTTAGCTACCCCTTTTCCAAGTCACAGATTTCTCATCTTTGTTGCTCCACCTTCCATGATAGCCAGTCAGTGCCCCTGAACGCATCTTTAGATAAAGAAGAAAATCAGAAGAGGGAGAAAAATTACATGCTGCTACTCAAGATGCACATATAACGCAGGAGGTATTGTAACAGCATGAAGGTGCATTCTTTTTTTTCTAAACTGATCTTCTAATAATCCCTAAATTCCTCTCAGCCTGTTTGACTGCCAGTGTACTAATATTTTCATATTATCATCCATACAGACCCTAATGTTTCTTTCCCAAGTTCACTACCCTCTACATTCAAGCAAAAATTGATCTTTCCCTCCTTGTGGAGTCCACTCTGCCTTTATTAGAACAGCATCTCCTGAAACTTCTTGCCCAGGCACTCAGTCTAACAAGAGCTTTCTGAAACATCTCTCGAAGTTTACCATCCTGAATAAGTGTTACTATTTGCCATTCACTTTATTTTCTAATTAACTTATCAGTACATTTAAAGAGCCCAGATGACAGATGTTAACCTCCCTCAACTATGCAAGTTTATAACCTAATAAAACCCTTTCTTTCCCGATTTTGATCCAAAAGAGGACATTTCCTCTTTTACTTACTTTAAAGACTCCAATGAAGGAACCCTGGCTCAGCCAGCTAACTGCCTCCTCCAAAATATTCTAATAATTTCTCTTGCTTTCCATCTATAAAAACTGTACCAACTCCTCTTTAATACCATATTTCCCCAGAGGCACAGTTAAGTCCACTCTTTCTTACAAGCACTATGAGTTTGCTTAAATTAAACTTACTGATCCACAGTTCCCAGTTCAATCTAGTTTAAAAAAAGTGCTGCTGTGTTCCATCTCTCAGCCTCAGAGGATGAGTTATGCCACAGGCTACGGAAAATAAATGCACAATTTTGCACCCAAAAAACCCAGAAGAATTCCTTTAGAGCCACTGGACAAATATTTTCTGGTCCTGGGATGTTTTTTGAACATTTGTTTTGTTGATATGTTCTGAAACCACTTACATTGCAATGAGACAATTTTTTGGTCACATTCAGCAATAAGAACCAACTCATGTATGGAAGAGTCCTTAGCTCCTTACTCAATAAACACACATGTAAGTAGTCACCAGATTTTTCTGTTCTGGCCTTATCTTCCCAAGCCTCAACTGCCAATTTGCCCTACTGAAGGTAAGGCAGGCTTCCATCAGTGGATGTTTTTTGGGGGGTTTGATTGTTGCTATTTTATCATTTTTTCACTCTAACCATCCTCTCAAAAAAAAAAGTGTAAGTCCAGTCAAGTATTCACTTGTCAGAATTCAGTTCCATTCCACTGTCTCTCCCAAAACAGTGGTTGGTTTGGTGGGTTTTGTTTTGTTTTGTTCTTTTTAAAGCATGACCTTTTAATACTTTTTTTACTCTGCTGCTCTTCTGGATCATCTTAGATTCATTTCTGACCAGCAGCATAAAGGCATTCTAAGTGCCTTCTAATATTTTTTAAACAGCCTTCATGCTGCCTGTAAACATTTATCCATTTACTGTTTGGGTTTTATGTTGGTTTGGGTTTTTTTGTTTGGTTGGGTTTTTTACTAGTCTCTGAATGCTGAAGTTGTGATGATTTCTGTGATTTCTTTATCTCCTACATGGAAATCATTGTTAAAAAGTAGTTATTAGTGTCTTAATTTAGGACCCTGCTGAAGGATATGAGTTACTTCTCTCTGCAATTTTCTGAAGAGTTATTTCAATGAGCTACCATTTAATATCAAAGACAACTGTCTGTCAGTCAGACTGTATCATGACTTTCATCCAAAACAACGGAATACTGAAGCCTCCCATTTCCAGAAGAACAGACACGATCTCCAAATTCAGCACAAAGTTCAACACAACAAGGTCCTGTGGATTGCTCCCGAAAACCTAGTAGCACCCATAGTGGGCAAAGCACAATGCCATGAAGATAAGAGTGCATCCCTACCATGCCCAGGACCACTCTGTCAAACCATCTGAGCTTACAAGCACTTCTTTGTCCTTTATTCCAAGATAGCAAAACAGTTGTTTTGGTAGAAAAGATACATTACGTTGACAAATTCAAAGTATAAAAACCACATGCACCGAAAGGTCAAATGTGCTGACTGGTTAGTCAAATATAATTCAAAAAGAAAGGCAAACCCAAGCCCAAAAGCACCAGATACGGCAGGTAAATATCAACAGCAGTTTAAAAAAAAAAAAAGATACTATTTCCTCTCCCTGTGATTTTGACAGAACATAATAGAGGAAACTGCAGTAAAACACTAAGTATCACCTTTTAAACCCGAAGAGGGTGCCTTACAAAGCAGTGAATCAAGACGACAGATATATTTTCTCATCTCTATTAAAAAAAAGCAGTAACAAAAACCTCACCATAAGACACTTTTTGGAACCAAATGCCAAAAACTGACTTTAGACATTTCAATTTCATAGCTAACCACTAATTAATAGGAAGTACTCTGTAAGTACAAATTGCTTAAGCCATGAAAAGAGAAAATTTGAGCTATCTATACACTTCAAAAGCAACCAATGATCTCTGATGATACAGTTCATACTTGGGAAGGTATGCCAGACCAACAGAGCTAGACTGTGTAGACTACATATTTAAAGCCATTATCATGTCTATTGTATATATGCCTAATATGAACATTACACCTGATAGTACTTCAGACATTTTTCTAGATATATGCACTTCCCAACAATTGCTAAATATACAGGTCAAAATATAAAGGGGGACACACCCTAACTATCATCCCACCTTATTAAAAAAGATTAGTTACTGATCATACAATAATTTAACCAATTTTTTGGGGGTGAGTATCTCTTGCCCATTTCTGCCAACATACATTATTAGTGAGAAAGGATTTGATTTCTCATGGCCTCTGAAATTTAATGGCTAAATTTTCTTCTCTTCCAGTAACAGAGGAAGAAGGCAAAACTAAAATAAAAGCAAGAGATGAAACGATGCAAATACAAGGAGGCATGAAGTTCCGAATTCACATTTCCTCCCAAAAAGACCTAGTATATGGAGAGCATAAAAGCTGAAATATGGACCAATACAGACACACTAGATAACATTACTACATTTTTCTCTGTGGCTTTTCTCAAGGACCTGAGACATTATAAATGAAGTGCCTCAGAAAGGAGAGATACAAACCCTGGGTGCCCCAAGGATGTTTTTTTTCTGGGGAACAGAGCTGACACACACACAAACAAAAATAACATTTGCAGGACACTTTTATGTTCTTCTTTTCCCCTATAATGCATCACATTAAACAAAATAAATAAAAAAAAATTACTTAGAAAGAAACCCTAAACCTTATTACAGTAAATAAATACTAATAATTATCAATAAATAAGTGGACACTTAGGAAAAAAAAGAGGCAATTACTACAATGAGCATCAGAGAAGTTAAAAGTATAAGGCATTATGCAACCATTTGAACTGTTGTCTTAACAGTTTCAGCAGCACGCCTAGTCCACACATTTCCAGTATAAAAAATTAACACTTTGGGAGCCTTCAGCATGCAATGTTGACTTAACAAAAGCAGAGGGCCCACCTTAAGAAAGCATTGCCATATCTGTAATCTACTCATCATAAAACAGGCAAAAGCATGGTGATCGTTTCTTGGTATGCAAGAGGCACTGGAGAACAGGGATGTGACATAGTTGTCACATTAACATGGTTTCAACAAACATATTTATGTTGCATAGATAATCCCAATCAGCACTGACATAACCTGCAATCTTGCTCTGGAGTCACTACAAAAAAACATATTTCCAACTGCACTGCATCTAATGGGGGGCGGGGGAACCAAACCACCCTGTCCTTCATATCAGGAACACAGACAGCTTGGCACAGCTGTCCAGGCATTCTCCAGAAGCCAGTGATTCAGCACGATAAGCATGGACAGGACAGGTTAACAGAAGGAATAGAGAAATGCTGCTACACAAACATTTAACTGGTTGTAATTATGTCAGATAAAGCTGTCAAATCCTGATTACCTTTACAATAGTTCTGCATCCTACACACCCAGGTTCAAAGAAATACTGTAACCCCAGGCTGTAATCCTGTTGGAATGAAGCAAGTCTTAACTATGATTTCCAACAACCAGATGCAGGTTTTCCAGCGCACTCCAAGGTATCTAATCACTTACCATTAGTTCTCTTGCACTGTTTGAAGAACTTAATTTGTTACAACAAATTGCGATAAAGGTACAAAAATCCAGCTATACTTTAAGGTAGCACTAATGAGCACAAGTTTCCAATAGACTAGTTTCAACGTTTTCTACTTTTGCTCTTGCAATTTGTTCAAACAAATCAACAGGTTAAGCAATCCAAATGAGTAACAACTTACTGTGAGCAAAGCTTTCCAGCTTACTGGAAAACATGCTGATTTCCAAAATATACTATGGGATTCCAAGGCTTTAATTAAGACCCAATGAAGACAAAGACATCTTTTTCATTTCTTAAGACCCCCCCCGTTACATAAAAAGTTAAATGGACAAATCTCCTACACTCTGAACTCCATCAGACCCTGTGCTCCTTAGGAACATCAATCTTAAAAGCAGACTGCTTTGTGCACAACCAGGAATTCCCATAGTCTAGTCCGCTATCACAAATGTCCACACTGCCATTGCCAAATACAGCTCAATATCAAAACCTTTGAGTTAAAAAAAAACCACCTCACTTGAGTCAACAAAACCTAGAAATTCTTTGAAGTGTTACCTATGCCATCCTGTAACTGAGAATTTAGATCTAATAGCTCTGTCAAGGATACTTCAATTGCAAAAGATTATTCTCACCACAAATACTAAAATGACACATTTGATGTGCTCCAGAGCAAGAACATTAATGTCTTACAGCATTCTGGTTGCTAAACATCTTAGTTTTATACAGATGTATCTACTTTAAAACGCTTTTTTTTTTTTTTTTTTTTTTCCTGAGACCTTTTTTTTTTTTTTTTTTTTTACTGAGAAGTATAACGCGTTCGACTTTTAAAGGCTTCCCATGAGATTGTGCTACCTAGAAAGGCCGCGAAGAAATAGATCAAGGTGATTTTTCTCCATGAGAACTGGGAACCGACCTGGGACCCAGCAGCCAATAGAAAGGGCGGCAGCTCCTTCCCACTCCCTCGGTGCTGTCAGCTTCTGCAATTACAAGGATCTCCTCTGCACTGACAGAGGAAAACCCCCGCAGACAACGAGGCGTGAGGGGCGAGGGGCCAGGCCCCGGGCGGGGAAGCCGGTGGCCCCCGGCCTGCAGAGCACACAAACACTGGTGACAACAACGCCCGAGCAGGGCATCAGAGCGGGAGGCGCCAGGGCCGCAGGCCCCGAGCATTGCTTCCATCCGCGGCACCGGACCCTCAGCCCCACGGGCAG
>NW_009929057.1:0-910 GCF_000696875.1 Nestor notabilis
CCAGCCCTCTGTGCCCTCTCCCCACAGGTCCTATAGCAAGCAGAGGGCTGCCATCGACAGGGAGTATGGGCAGGTGAGGAGGTACCACCAGTTCATGGACCAGTGGGCTGGGGGAAAATAAGCACCAGACCCCATCCTTCCTGCATGGGGGGGCCCCAGAGTAGGGCACGGCCCCACGCAGTGATGGACAGCATTGGAAATTATCCAGGCTTGGCTGCTCTGTGCCGGCCATGAAGGGCTGTGGTGATGGGTGCAGCATTTTCTCTGCTGGAGAGGGGGGGACAAACACACTGACCACCTCAGGGCACCCACTGGGATGCTTTGCTGAGCACAGCATGGCCTGAACCTCACGTGTTTTGGGGGCCTGGAGGGAAAATCTTGCAGTGGGAGGAAGCTGCTTGGCTCTGCTGTATGCTGGGTCATCACAGGGCTCTGCTTTTAAATGTCAGAGCCTTGGTTTGCTCAGTGAGATGTCCTCGCAGCATCCCTTGGGCACCGCCTGCAGCAGAATTGCATCCCCCCTCCCTGCAGCTGGGCTCCATGCCACCCTGCTCCCTCCCCTCCCTAGGCTGGGGGGGGACCATGCCCCCAGGGTTGTGGTCTTGTGCTCTTGGCTTTGCTGGGGGCTCCTCTACCCCACATCTGTAGCCAGTGTCCCTCACTGATGTCCCTTTGCCAGTCCTCTGTCCCAAAAGCCACAGTGTGGGGGTCGTCTCATCATAGTGTCTATTCTCCAGAAAGGTTTTCCTGCAGGGAGCACGATGGCATCCCTGGTGACATCCAGCTTCTATGAGTTGTGTGCCCTCCCTGCTCTGACGATACCCATGGGGTGAACAGAGGATGTGGGGAACCCCAATTTCAGCCCCAGAGCAGGACGGAGGGGTGCTGGGGTGCTTGGCAGGGTTGGGGA
>NW_009929057.1:976-1408 GCF_000696875.1 Nestor notabilis
CTGGGGGGCCGCGGCGAGGCCAGCGGCTTGAGGGGGGCTGGGGACAGGGGACAAGGGGCTGGGGCTGGTTGCGCCCATCCATGGCTCTCCCAGCTGGGCTATGCCTAATGCCAACCAGGATTTTGGTGTCCTGGGGATGGGATGTCCTGAAGGATGTGGTACCCAACTCAGATGGGACTGGGAATGCTGGCAGGGAGGCCAGAGGGTGCCCTGCCGTGTCCTAACCCTCATACCTGGCACAGGAGCGCAGTCGCTGTCTGGAGGGGTGTCATTGAGGGGACTGCGCACACCGGGCAGGTCCGTGTCACTGCCTCGGAGACCTACCGTGCCCTCGCTGCGGAGGCCGCCCGCACCGCCCGGCTCTCCAAGGAGAGGATGCTCAAGAAGGTACCAGGACAAGGACACGTCCCCCGTGCCCGAGCGGTGGGGGGA
>NW_009929057.1:1682-2069 GCF_000696875.1 Nestor notabilis
CTGCAAAAACTCAGTGCCAAGGTCAGCAGCACGGGATACCTGAACAGCAGGATGCAGGAGGACATGCGTGGTGGCCCCCAGCCCATCGCCAAGCCTTACTCTCTCCATCCCCACAGTTCTCTGCACGGCTGGCTGAGCACTCGAGGCAGCTCGCAGGGGTGCACAACGAGTACAGCTTTGCCCTGGTGTCTGCTACTGCCCACCTGGAGCATTACTGGCGTGTGGAGCTGCCAGCTGCCATGCAGGTAGGAGCTGCCTGGACCCTCCATGTCCCTTCACAAGGGTCCCACAAGAAGCACCTCCCCTGTGCCGCTGCAAGGAGGTGCAGCAGAGAAAGTGCTGATGGTGGGGCAGGGGAGATGCAGGCAGTGCTGGGGGCATGTGGGC
>NW_009929057.1:2217-2499 GCF_000696875.1 Nestor notabilis
GGCCACAAGGGACTGCTTCCAGGGTGTTGCAGAGGCATCCGCACAGGTAACATCCCCTGACCAGAAGCTGGGTAGGGCAGGAGGGGACAGATGAGTCCCCCGACCTCACACTGCTCCCCTGCTACAGGTGTGCCGGGAGCAGGACATCATCCTCTTCCTGCAGGAGCATCCCGCCTTCACCCTGGCCCCTGAGCAACGCCTCCAGCTCACCGGGGTAGAGGAGGTAGGTTGTGGTGATGGGACATCACAGCAGGGGGGGTCTGCACAGCCAGCCCCTTCTCA
>NW_009929057.1:2602-2978 GCF_000696875.1 Nestor notabilis
GGTGGCTCGGGACCGCAAGAACAAGGCGCACAGTGAGGAGGTGGGTGCTGTCCATCCCCATGGAGCACGGGGAGGGGGGGTCAAGGAAGGGCTTTCCTCATTTTCCCCCCACTGCTCCCACTGTCCCACTGACCTGTGGGTGCCCACCTAGGTGCTGCAGCGGCTGGAGGCTAGGCGGACCAGCCGCCATGGAGCGGCAGATGGAAGAAGTGAGGGAGAACCTCCGGAAGGCAGAGGTGGGTCCTGCTGTCAGGATGCTCGGGGTGGCTTCAAGGTCTGCCACCTGCAGGGTGGCGGATGCAGGGATGGGGAGCTGTGGTGTCTGGGGATGCTCTGCCACCATGGCAGCCACGCTGGGGACTGGGGGTGATGGGGG
>NW_009929057.1:3021-3692 GCF_000696875.1 Nestor notabilis
CAATGTGTGTGTGTGCCCAGGTGAGCCGAGTGAAGGCAGAGGCACGGCTGGCGCTGCTGCAGGCAGCAGGGCTGGATGTGGACACTTGGCTGGCGGGGGCCATGGTGGGGACAGGAGAAGAAGCTCCCACAGGGCTGGATCCAGCTGAGTTCGATGACTATGAGGACAGTGATGAGCCGGACGAGGATGATGAGCCTGGCCCTGCTGCCCGCACCTACCCCTACACCTGCCGGGTGATCTTTGGGTACCAGGTACAGCCATGGGTGCCAGTCCCTCACCCTGACTGCCCATGACCAGCACTCTCTGCATCCTTGCCACTTTGTCTCCTGTCCCCTGCAGGGCTGCCAGGCAGATGAGCTGTCCATCACCCAGGGCGAGGAGCTCGAGATCATCGAGGATGGGGATGCAGAGGAGTGGGTGAAGGTTGGAGCAGGCTGAGCATCCCCCCACCGTGCTGAGGCGACACGTTATGGAGGTTCCTCATGCTGTCCCCTCCCCAGGGGCTGGGATGGTTATGTGGTTTCTGTCTCCTCAGGCTCGGAACAAGGCAGGCCAGGTTGGCTACGTCCCTGAAAAGTACCTGCTGTCCTTGGGGGGTGAGCCGGGGGCCGGGCTTGGCCCCCCCGGAACCTCTTCATTGCACCGCCAGCTCTCCAGCATCCTGGACCGAG
>NW_009929057.1:3796-4275 GCF_000696875.1 Nestor notabilis
AGCCGTGATTAACTACGAGGGGCAGAGCCCCGAGGAGCTGAGCTTCCCTGAGGGGGCCATCATCCGGGTGCTGCCCCGTGCCACCGGCGAGGTGGATGATGGCTTCTGGACAGGTGACTTCAATGGCCGCATTGGTGTCTTCCCCTCACTGGTGGTGGAGGAGCTCACCGGGGCCCGGGGGATGACTGAGCAGGTCAGTTGCCCATGGTCATTGTGTCCCCTTGACATGGGGCAGCCCCCTGTCTTGTGCAGTGGTTGCTGAGGATAAGACCCCTCTTCCTGCTGTTCCCATCCCTCTTGGCTGTGTCCTCCCAGGAGCTGCCGTCGCCGTCCCCACCACCCTTCTCCCCTCCTGGCCTCATACCCGGGGCCAGCCTGGCCCCCAACCCCTCTGCTGAAGCATCATCTCTGGGAGGTGAGTGCTGGGGGTCTGGTAGGGGCTGGGGGGCAGGCAGAGAGCTGGGCTGAGCTGCTGCACC